>NC_133289.1:18734084-19034084 GCF_005239225.2 Populus alba
CAGCTTATTTTCCATGACTTAACCAAATACTAGAAAGTATTTTTTTAACTTATTTTTCATTATACTATCAAATATTAAAAATTAATTTACTTTTTTATAATTAATTTTTCTAGAATTCACTTTTCTTTATAAAATAAATTACTTTCAAGCAAATAAATAGCAACTTCATGTAACAACATGGGTTACAATTGTGAGATCCATCGTCGAAATCACTCATTTAAAGGTGTAGAATAATGTAGCAGCAAATTTCGAGCAGGCATTGAGCACTGTCCTGCAAGAAGAATGCTCGATTCGGTGGATTCAATTGTCCAAATTGCTTCATTAGGAGAAAAGGGATTCTGTGGCGCAATTATAGTCGTAAATTTTGTCAAGAAAAAGAGAGGAGTGTCGGCCGGTTCTTTAGAAGTGAAGGCCTCCGCGTGGCTCATCCATCGTTACATATTTTAGAAATAATTATTATAATAGCCTAGAAGTTATAAGGAAGTCAAGACTGAATCGGAAATGGATTTGCTTTCCGAATTAAACTACTTAAATCTTGTATAAACTTAAGATTATTTGAAAATTAGTTTATGTATTTTTTTATGTAATCAGATAATAAATAATTTTAACAGTTAGGTATACATCTGTCATAACTAAATAATAAGCTATATTAAATAAATTATACAAATGATCTAGCGGATATATTTATCAACTAATGAGATAAAGTTGAAAAAAAATAAAATTCTATTTATTCCAAATCAGAACAATAATTTAAAACTCTTGATTTAATTATTAAATCAGACTTAAATTTTTATAAAAAGTTTTTCAAACCATCAAATATTAAAATATCAAAAATCTTATAACGACATCCCAAATGTTTTTTATTTTTATTTTATAATTGAAGTAGATTTTTTAAATCTATTTTAGATTTTGTAAACCTTCTAAGGAAACAAAATCCATTAAAATTAGTTTAAGAGAGAATAAATCTTTGAATTTGAGGTTCTCATCAATAGCATATTTTGCTCATCAAATTTATTTTGTTCTATGTTTGTTTGTTGTATTTACATTTTTTTAATTTTACATTTTACATTTCTATATTTTAATATATTTAAAATCAATTATTTTTATTATTATTTTCAACATTCTCACCATATTTTACATATAAAACTAAATCTCTCTACATTTTTATATATAAAACTATCTAAATAACTTAAATACTCAAAAATCTAATAACCTTGAATCAATTTTAAAGTTTTTTTCTATGATATTAATTTTGATTTTCGGAATTAAAATTTTAAGATCATAACTTTAATTCATTCTCCATCTAGAAAGTTTGGTTTTAAAATATAAAAAAAGGGGAAGATTTTAATTAAAGCTACAAGTGTTTCTTTTTTCTTTTTTTTCAAAAAAAGTATTGCATACATAAGCACTCACGTGTAAATCACATTGGATCTTACGTACCGCTAATTGAATTGGACTTTTACACGCTCTTTTAAACTTAAGAACTTAGAAGTGGATAGTCACGAGTTAAACATAATGCGAAGGATAAGTTGGGAGGAAAGAGATGCTCCCCCTTTTTTAGCTGGAGTGGTATGCGTTCGTGATACACCCTATAGGCTTATATGCTCCTTGTAATTTTAAATATTTTCTAACTTTCTTTTAATCAATATTGTCAATTCCATTTTATTTTGTTCAAAAATACATGTTTTATATCAATTAAAAAAACAGAAAAATTTTCATATCATTTCAAATCTCGATCCGTTCCAGATTTCAACTAAATTTCAGTAGGAATGTTCCGGTTTCATTTTATATGTTTCGTTTTTGGTTTTGAAAAACTATTGAATCAAATTGAATTCGGTTCAATTTAATTAATTAAACCATCCAAATATAAAAAGCTCTTTTTCATTACTATTTTCAATAACAATGATATTAATAATAATATTGAAAAATATTATTACTATTTTTATTAACAATGATATTAATTTTTTAAAATTAAATTTTATTATTAATATATATGGTTTATATTTATGTTGTTTTTTTTTTTAATATTTATACTTTGTAGGAATTTGAGCAAAACAAGGAATGCTTTAGATCCCATTAGTTTTGATAACATTGACTTAGTTTTATATTTAAAATATTTGTGCTGAAACATTTTACTTTTTATAATATTTTATTTAAGTTGAATTACTTTAAGTTAAAGATGTAATTTATAATTAATTTATCTTAAATTTGAATTATATTTGTTAAATTATATATATATATAAACAGTACAATCCCGAAATATTATGCCAAAACATTTCGAAACTGAAACATTTCATTCCAATTAAAAAAAATAAAATATTTATCAAAATAAAATTAACAACCTTACTTCTAACGAGTTAAAATGAATTTTTTATTATTATTATTATTATTATAAACTACTCTAGCAAGCTATGAGCTAAATCAATCAAGGTTGTGTGTTTTTTTATGCGTCTCTCTCTCTCTCATTAATTGGAATTGTCCTATGGCATCACCAATATGTAGAAAGTGTATCCTTAATTAAGCATTTGGAAATTATATAATTAAAAACAAAAAATAGAAATAATCACAATATGGAAGCTTTGTGCATCACATGGCAAGTTTTCCTGTAGACCAAACATGGTCCGAAGCTATTAGCATTTTCATTACCGGGGCTCACATTTGTTTGGTCCAAAATTGTATTACTAATTAATAATAAGAAACGGGTAGGAAGGAGAAAAATTTGCAGAACTCGAAATCAAACTAGCTGGAAACCTGGTACTCAAGACTCGAGAGAGAGAAGAAAAAATGCAAGGAGAGTTCTTCCACTTGTCAGAGTGTGATCTAAGGATTTCCCTAGCTTTGTCCTTCAAATATGGTGCGCAGTCTGCCTGAAGCAACATACATAGCTTTGTCACAGCTTTTAACATCCACCATTTCTTGGATCGCCATACTTGTTCCTGAGAATTTACATATCTGTGAAAGGATCAGAACGGCTCGATCATCCACCGCTGGAGAAACCCTCAATATTCTCTTAGCAACCACAGCAATGCTACCTCCATGGCTTAAGAATTGAGCTCTTCCCTCAGCACAACAACATAAATGAAAAAGAACACCCAAATTGAGCTCCGTGGTTCTTCTTTCAGGTGATCCCAATTCAAGCTCAATAAGCTCAAAAACTGCACCGGATTCCACCATCATTTTCCGATTTCTTCCCCAGGGACAAGCATTTAACAACACTTGCAAGGCGGCATTAATACCTTGATGGGTGATTCTCTCTCTCAAAACACCAACAATCCTCTCAAAGAATTCAGGTTTAAGCCTCTCCAATACAATAGAACTCGCTTCTTCAAGTAGCATTTTCAACACCGAAGCTGCATGGGATTTAACTGTGGCATAATTCTCCATTCTGCGTCCTAAAATCCAAGTCAAGGATTCGATAATCTTATCATCACTTTCACTAAAAGAGGCCTTTGATTCACTTCGAGGAATTCTAATAAAACATAGTATACTAAGAGCTTCTTGAATACCAGAAACTTGACCTTTCTTGAAACATGCTGCTATAAACAATAACATGGCCTTGGGCAGGCCAGCATCCACCATGCACTTCCTGTTTCTTTCATTCTCCGCCGCAAGTAATTCCAATCGTATAAGAGTTTTAATTTGCAACTCGTGATGCGAAAGATTTTTGATGAGTTTAAGGACATGGGCTTTGTCAAGACAAGGTTTAGGGGTGGGGATTCGATCAACACCATGGGATGCATTCTCGGTGCACCAAGCTTGGATTAACCTGCGTAAGGTGTGATTAGGGGTTAAATCTGAATCTTTTTGCAAGGGCTGTTTGGTGACTGGACAAGCTGTGTTTTGACTAGTGAATAACCACTGCTCAATGCTCTCTCGATCATATGTGATGCCAGTTATGGTTGTAACTGGGTCTTTCATGATTTGGAGAGATATTGGGCAGACAAAAAACTTTGGAACTTCAATATCATCCATGAAAAATTATCGAAAGTAAAATCTGTGTAGTGAAGGATTAGCTAGGAGGCTGCAAAATGGAGAGATTGATGATTAATGATCAAATGTGGAAATGAGAATTTGTTTTTGTCTTGAAGATTGGTAAGAGAATGCGGCTCATTTATTGAGAGAGAGAGAGAGAGAGAGAGGGCATCGGTCGTGTCTCTCACTGGTCATATTCTCTCGGGGAATTTTAATACAGTATATTGTAGGGAAGCATTCGGCGGTCAAAGAAAGAAAAGTTGTTGGCTATATATGAAATAAAGAATGCACGTAATCGCCGTTATTACAACGATCTATAGAAAATTATTAATGATTCCTTAGTAGTGTAATTGAAAATATGAAAGCTTTTACCTGACCATGCACGAGGAGGCAAAAATTTATGAGTTTTCTTATTATAAGAACTCAAAAGCATTGTTTTGATTGTTATACAACAATCAAATGAGTTTTTATATATATTGTTTCATTTAAACTTTAAAGAAACTACTTAAAAGTATTAATAAATATATTCTTCTAGATATACCATATAGATGTAATACTACTAGAAAATTGACATGAAAAATAATTAAAGGGTAATAATTTGAATAAGTTTGAATTGAATAAATGATGAATAATTAGTTGAATACCAATCATTTGTTGATAATTTGATTGTTTAATTCACATTTTGATGCTACATTGTATTTGTGTAGAAATAATAATTGGTTATTGGATTTTGAATTTATTTTTACTAAAAAATTGAATTTTTAACTGATGGTTACATTATTAATAAATATTATCATCAATATTCTATATAGATTTATAAGTAATGAATTATCATTCTTGGATGTATTGAAATTCACCTAAAAGGTTGTATAGGCAAGATTATCTTCAAAGAGTTGAAAGTTTTTATTAATTTTGCACTTTCTAATTCAAAAAATATTAGTGTAGGTAAAATTAGATATTCATGTGTAAAGTGTAAAAATAAAAAATTCTATTATAAAGATGTTGTGATTATTCATCAAGGAATATTTATGCTGGTTAGCATAAGAAAAACCCTATGTTCCTTACAAGATGACATTAGAAAGAATGATTGGCTTAACTTCTAGGTTTAGCAATATAATTAGGTTTATAGATAATAATAATAATAATTCTTATCGGAGTATAATGATGGATGTATTAAAAATGAATCAGGGTTATTTAGGTGAAGGTGCATGTAATATTCCTTTAAATAAAGAATCAAATATAGATGCAACTAGGTTTTTTTAACTTTTAAAATATCTCAATGAACCGTTATAGAATAGATACATAACTTATACAAAATAATCAGCCATTACAACAGTATTTTCCATCAAGATAGATTATAGGTTGAATGAGATTGGTTAGTGTTAATAATAAAAAAATAAAATAGAATTTTTCATATTTTATACTATATGCCTTGTTCTCATTCAACTAATTAAATACAACTTTATGATCTTGATTTCCAGTTTCGTCTAATATTTTGCCTTATCTCTCATGTTATAATACAACATTCAAAAACTATTAACTGACTAGAATTTCAAGTCATAGTCCGCAAAAACGAAAGGTAAAAAGTGCATTTCTTCTAGAAATGCACCAACCAATACATTTATTTAGACGTTAACATGGGATCTTGAGAGTCGTCTTTTCCATAAGATTAACATGCAGATGCTATGCTTCTTCGTCAAGAATTCCAAGGAGATGCAACATCATGGCCGGAAGAGGCTCATTATTGAGTAAAAAAAAAACAAAAAACAAAATTATTTGCACAGCCAACGGGTGGTTTTACTGCGATCTAGCGCCTAACAGTTCTTTTTTATTATTAATTCCATTTTATTTCTTAGAGTTTCAGATTTGTTGGTGAATCTCGCTGGTAAGTGAAAACTGAGGGAATAAGAATCTATTGTTAAGAGAGAAAAAAAAAAAAGAATACTTCTGTAATTAAATTGTCTAAGAAAAGGAAATTAAGGCTTTTGAAGAGCTTGTCAACAAATTTATTCTGATCCCATCATGCATAAATTGGAAAGTTTTAGGCGAATGCATGTATTGTCTTCAAAAGAAAATTTGATCACAGCATTCCATGCCTATTAGTGACTGTTGAGAAATCTTAAGAAGTGAAAAAGTAAAAGATCTACATAGAAGATGTGAGATTATAATCTCATTGTACAAACTCTAACCCAAATACACAAGGTTAGTTGTTATTGTGATAATAATTGTATTTTAAAATATTTTTAACTTGAAAATACATTAAAATAATATATTATTATTATTATTTTAAAATTTATTTTTGATATAAACACATCAAAACGATATGAAAATAAAAAAATAATAATTTGAAATATAGAAAAAAATAAAAACACACTTTTGAAATATAAAAATAAAAATGTTATATAATTGAAAAAAATAAATTATACATCTATTGCTTATATATGTTTTAAATTTTGAAAAACTCTATAACCTACGTCGAATATCTTTACTATAGCAGGAATCACTAATATTATTTTGATACTTTAGATATTTTGATTTTTTAACATGTATTGTACCTAGTGCAGCATGATATTTTTTAAAATATATTAAAATATATATTTTTTATTTTTTATATTAATACATTAAAAACAAAAAAAAATTTAAAAATTAATTTCATATTTTATTCACTAAATAAACTTTTAAAATACACTCATGATAAAACAACAAATGGAGTTCAAAACTAAAAAAGTTCCCACAACTGGAACTTTTAAGTCAATCCACGCGGATTCCGGCAAGCATGTGGTGGTAGCAAGCAGCTATGCCTAAAAAACACCATTAGGCAAGTCAAGTCAAATTTCTAAAATATACAAATTTGTAGTTTGCACATCACCAGTCAATCCATTCTCACGCAGGTCTCCGCTACTCGCTTTCATGCATAAATAGTTTATTTTCTTACAAATAATAAAATAAATATGAATAACATATCCATGAAATCCTATATAGAGGTTGATGGATCGGTGTTTGGAAGAGCTATTGCTCCTGTTTTTAGATATATTTTTTAATAATTTTAATACATTATTATTAAACAAAAGAATATTCTTAAGAATTATAATTCACTGGAATATATATATATATATATAAACAAAATGGATAACGTATCATGTCTGCATACAATAATTCAATGTTCATACTTTGCTCGAAATGATTAAAGAACAAGTCTGGCCTAAATTGTCGGCTGGTCCCGGAATCCTTTACTACTTTGAATTCCATTGCTTCTAAGTCCACCTCTTTTGTCCGTTTTCTACTGCTTTTTCTCCTAAACGCCACCTTGTTCATCCATCTCTCCTCCGGATTGTATTGATGAACTCGCGAATCACTTTAGTTTTATAAAAAATAAAATAAAATAAGATAAAATATAAAGATAAATTCTCAATTATCATAATATTAAAAGATAAAAATTAATATTTTTTTACAAAAATCATACTAAAAATTAAAAAAAAAAAGAGAAAATAAAACATTATAAACTATTATTATAATCTACAACGCAATAAATATAGATGAATTGTAAAATAGATTTATCCTTGCATTACTACTATGTTTTATGATATTCTTCTTAAAAAAAGGGTTGGGCATTAAAATAAGTTTACTATAATGGTCTGACAAGTAAACTAGAAAAATTGAATGGTGTTCCAAGCTCCCATCAATAACTTTCTTTAATGATACAACTAATATAATATATAAAAACATAAAAAAAAATATAATGAAAAGAAATAGGATTTAATTGAAGGATAGACATTAATACTTATAATACAGTTTAATACAATATATGGATACAATATATATAGATATATTTAAGATACACATATACATTTATGGGTCTCATTATCATCAAAGAAAACAAACACATTAAATACTTAAGCTTTTCTCCATTAAACTAGTCACTTGAGAAAACTTGGCTAGATAAAAATGCATAACCCGAGCATATAAAAGAACATGTTAGCAATAAATGGGCCTACCACAGCCTAGGAAGCTTGACCTATCTCGCATATATCAAAAGCATAAATGGTATACTTGTTACATGTGTGTGTATCCTCGAGATTACTATAATTCTATTGGTAACAATGAAAGACATCATCATTTCTACTGAATTGTTATTCATCAACATCAAAGACATTTATTCACTAATTAGTCTTTAAAGTTATTGGTGGCAAAAGAAAGGATGATTATGCCCCTCTCTCTTAGTAATTTAGACGGGTCTTGTAGCTGTATAAATATTTTTAAAGTTTTAAGGTTAAAGGATCATCTCTCCACTGAGACTTCCATTTTATTCTTTGTATTATATTTAACATCATTTTTGCTTTTCCAAGTATACCTCCTCCCTTGTAAACTAACTTAATCATCAAAAGGTTTTTTAGCCAATATTAAAGAGGTTTTGTAAAAATACTAGATATCATCCTCGTCTTTAGTTATTACCTATCATATCCACTTAACTTGCAAAAAGCCATCACATCTTTTAAGAATTTATAACCTTATCAGTGACATTATCTATGAAGACTCAAGTAAAAAGCTACTTTATTCTTTTTTCCTCCTCATCTAAGCTTTATTTTTTTTTTTCACAATTGAAAACCCATAAACACTAAGTTTAGGGGTTTTCTTAAACCTTATAAGCATAAGTTTATAACCTATAAACATTCTCCAACAACAATAGTGAGAGAGAAAGATTGATAAAGGCTTTTTTAGTCATGCAATAGCAACTAATCGCTTTCCTATTCCGTTAGCACTACTAGTGCCACCTACCATTCCTCTTTAAATGAAAACCACCCTTTTGTACCTCTTTTAAAAGTGTATAAACAATTTCCTTTAGATAAAAATGTAATTAACTTGATAATGACAATGATGATAGAAGAAAAAACCATTACTCATCCATCCTCTAAAGTTCTTATTATTGAGAAAAAAACGTTAGTAAGTCAAGGCTTGAAACAAAACAGAGGGTAGGTAAAGAAATGGTTGGAATGTCATTGTAATTAGAGGATAGTCAAAAGAGATATCATGTAAAAGGTTTACACTTCTAGATGAATTTAGTTAGTCTTGAACCTAAATGCTCTTACTAAGGTATAAGGTCAATAGTGGTTTAACATCCTAAGCATAACTATTACGAACACCAAGTCCAAACCTCTGCCCTTATTCCATATATCTTGAACATTAAAATATTTAAGGAATTTATCTTTAAAAAGATGAATATGAATAGTTATGATGGTTTAAGTGACCGTTGATAACACATGTGAAATATAAGTGGTACTCTTAAGTTAATAATCTAAATAATGAATACTAAGTGAAAACACCTCCTTGTTATTTTTGGAGGCTCAACGAGAAAATGGTACAATAATTTGCATCTTAAGTCCATACATAGTTTTGAGGACCTTTGTTTTGAACTTATCACTTAACACTGTTAAGAAAAGTTTTACCAATGTTTTTTCATCATCACATTAAATGAAAAATGAGAGTACCAAAGCTTACCTCTCTAGATTTATTTTTAAAGGCTCAACAAGAAAATGGTACAATAATTTGCACCCCAAGTCCATACATAGTTTTGAGGATCTATGTATTGAACTTGTCACTCAACACTATCAAGAAAAGTTCCACTAATGTTTTTTCATCATCACATTAAATGAAAAATGAGAGTACCAAAGCTTACCTCTCTAGATTTATTAATAAAATACTAAAAGTTGATGGCTTATGAAAGTTAGTGGCCATATAAACTTCAAAAGGCAAGAAATCTATAAAGTGAGTTCTATACTTTTTTAGAAAGAAATCTCTTTCAAGTAAATTATGTAATAAAGATCTAAATTTACTTAAAAAATGTCAATGATGTAAGATAGGCTTACCTTTATTTTTTACGGTTAAATAAGAAGAGAATCCAAAGAGCAAGTCTTTATATAATTTTCAAATCCTAAAGAAAACCTTAAAAGGTTTATTCACAACCTTTTAGATTTTTTTAGCTTTAAACTACATCTCTAAATATCACTCAAATGGAAATATATGTTATTATATAAAAAGAAAATTATATTTTTTTCTAACCTTTCCATGAAAGATCTTCCAATATCACAATCCATAAAATACTATCTTTTATACTAAGATCTCGTGAAATTGATGATTGCTTTATACTAGTGAAGGAGATATAAAGTCTAATAATGAAAGGCTATCTTAAATAATTTGTAAAAAATAAGATCAACTTAGACTATAACCGAGAAGAGCCAAGTGAGTATTTTAACCTTTAGAAAAATTATAACTTCATTCTAGACAAGTTCTCAATAGAAAGAGACTTAAATAAAAATGAGGAAGTTATATAGAAAGCATATTCTCATCATCTTATAAACACCAAATCATTGGTATAAACCTATTGTTCATCACCACCACCATCCTTTCCAATCACTAAATACATTGAGTCCTTATGGATAATGGTAGCATCGATCATAAGTATCTTCTCCAAATAAATATTTGGCCTAATAAAGATTAATACGTCCAAGTTATGCTCTATCAAGATCTTTTTAATAGGGATAAAGAGAGAGAGAGAAAAATAATTATAAAGGAAGTCATTAAGATATTAGTTACCACGAGCACATATCCTTAGTGTAAAATATTCTACTAAATCTTCATGGTCATTAAAATAAACTTAGCATACAATATCATTATTAGAAGACCGCTCCTCCATAACATTAATATAACTAGTACCACTAAATGCCTGACTTTAAAGTTCCCTACAAAGAACACCGTGGTTATGGCTAGTGGTAATCAATTAACCTTTTTATAAATATACTTTTCTGTGTCTATAAATAAAAAAAACCATCATGTTTAATAACAAAAAAGGTTTGACATTAAAGAGAAGAGAAAGTTGGACTAACTTCATTAAAGAATTGCAGGATATAGTTTTAAATGAGGAAGATCTAGACTCTTTAGTGAAGATTGGTTCAAATTTAATGATTGAATAAAGTGAACTTGTTGATATTCCTAGAATCATCTAAGACATGCCTTTTTATTGACTTAATTAATATCAACTATTTTTTTCCCTAAGAAGAAGAGTTTTGAAGGGGGGAAAAAAATAAAAGATGGTATTTAATGAAGTGATGAACTTCTAAAAGTGAAAATCATTCAATAAGTCATATACCCTTATTTGGTTTGCTAATGCCACCAACTTTAACAAGTCTTGCTTGAAAGATATTTTTTTACTTATTAATATTGATATGATGATTGACTCAATCATTGATTTTGAGTTCTTTGGATAACAAATCTAGCTACAATAAAATACCCAAGAATCCCTATAATGAGAGAAAGAAAAACTTATTTAATCATAAATAGATGAACATATTATTATAAGGTCATACCTTTCAACCTCAAGGACATAAGAAAAACCTACTAAATGATGGTGGATAAGGTATTTGGCGACCAGTTAAGTAGGAGTATTAAGGCCTATGTGGATGACATGCTAGTTAAATATATGAGTTTTAAAGAGCACTTTGAGACCTACAAAAGGTATTCTTAGTTCTTATAAAAATACTAGAGAAATATAAGTTGTTTTAAGTATGTATTTTTTTATATGTGAAGTAAATTATTAGGGTTACTCGTAAGCATCAAAGGGATTAATCCTAGCCTTGAGAAAGTTTAGGCTATTCTAGACATGATCATTCTTAATTATTGAAAGATGTATGAAAGCTTCCTAGCCGACAAGTTGTCCTGAATCACTTCATTTCCTAGATAGAAAAATAATGTCTTTTTTTCTTTAACACCTTTAAAATATCAGTAACTTTTAATGGACTCTAATGTGTG
The DNA here is from genome assembly GCF_005239225.2 of Populus alba. Classification (NCBI taxonomy): domain Eukaryota; kingdom Viridiplantae; phylum Streptophyta; class Magnoliopsida; order Malpighiales; family Salicaceae; genus Populus; species Populus alba. The sequence goes on from NC_133289.1 coordinate 18,745,860, forward strand.
AAAAAGTATTTGAAGAGCTAAAAGCCTTCCTATTTTTTTGTATAACTTATCATAACCAATGGAAAAGAATACTATTTTGTCTATATTTAGAGATATGTAATATTATTGCTAACATTATCCTAGTTTGAAAAGAAAATACACTATAAAAATTGATTTATTATACTAGTTAGACTTTATAACATATAGGAAAAAAAAAGTATCTATAGGTGGAAAAAATGGTCTTTGTATTGGTTAGTGTATTTAGGAAATTCATCCCTACTTTTAGGCTCACCTAATTATAGTGCTTATCGACCAGTTATTTAGATAGATTCTTTATAAACTAAACATACAAGGGCAGTGAGTCTATTAGACCATTAAGTTGGTAGAATTTGGACTACAATATCAGAGTTAGCTAAAAATTAAGGCTCAAGCTCTCACTAACTTTAAATTAAATGTTTCTTTAATGATCTTACGATAAAAAAATAAACAAGCTGTAATTATTTAGAGAAAGAAGTTGTTTATAGATAATGCCTCTTGCATTTATAAAAGTGGCACTGTATTTATTTGTTTAGATATATATACGCGCTTTAATATAAGTTAATTTCTTTCAATATGATAAAATGAGCTCAACCCAATATAAGCCTTAAAAGCTTATACTCTTTAAGTATATTGTGACTCTCTATTGATACTGAGGGAATATAGGAGATAATATATAGTAATGGATCCATCTATATATAAGTACCATTAATAGGCATTAAAATACCTCTAATCACCTAAAATATAGGGGAAAAGATCACAATCTCATAAATCCTAATGAAAAAAAAAAATATCCAGATCTTTTGTTAAAAATTTGGTAACACCAATCTTAGTGATCACTTATTGGGGTATATATAAGTCTTGGATCAGTTAAACACCAAAGATAAAATGACTTGATAATCTACTTTATAACCTAAAATTCTTCCCTAAAATATTGATGAGTGTCATTATAGAAAGATACTTAAATAATGAAAAGATCTCATCAGTTATAATAGATAAACATTTATATACAATGTTTATAACATATATATAAAAGGTCTACTAATGGACAATACTAATTAATAGAACAACTATCAAAAGTTTATTTTCCTTGCTAGAAGAGTAATCAAGTATCATTTGATAAATGAATAGCTGTACAAAAGGTCTACAATAACACCTCTTTAAGAATACAACTTTTACACTCAAATCAACTACTAGACCAAGCTAAAAAATAAGATCTTTTTTTAACATGCTTAAAAAAATATAGAAGGCAAAAAAAGAATGAGCTATACTTTTATATGATATCTTATGGGCATATAAAATAACATGAAAAACTTCTATAAGGACAATACTATTCTTGTTAGCCTATAGGAGAAATGTCATGTTCCTAATAGAAATTGATTGCTAATAATTATCAAGTACAAAGTTGTTTGGGCATAACAAATAAACAAAAAATAAAGACCAACATGGACATTCTAGAAAAGATTTTTCTAGCCATCATTGTCATAAATGAGGCTTATAGATGGAAGGAAAACTAGCATCATAACACACTAATAACAAATAGATGCTTATACATTAGATATCTCTATTTGAGAAAATCAAAAGCACATGGAATATAAAGAGTAGAAGAAAGTTAAAGCTAAGTGGGATAGATCATACAAGGTCATATACACTATCAAGTTAAGAACTTACCACCTATAAGATATAAATTGAAAAGTTTTACCTTACCCATGACACTCTAACCATCTTAAGATGTTTTACTAATAAGCATAACTTAGCCAACTTGTAATTTAAATATCTTAATAAAATTTTAAATTAGCTAGTTCTCCAAGTTTAACTTTAATAAATTACACTTATAACATAGTCATTTTACCTAGGTGTAAAAGTCACCCTCTCTTAGTTGTGTGGTTTTTCCTTACCAAGGAATAAAGTCATACCTTGCCTAAGTATAAAGGCATAACATCACCTAAAAAAACCATGTTCTCTTAAGAATGAATGACCATTTCGAGTAAGTTAAAAGAACAAAAAAATATTACTATGAATCCATCTTGGGTATCGATGTTCTAGTCATAACATAATGTGTTATAAAGGACTTAACGTGAATTTGGTTAGTGTCTAATCAAACAAAGTACCATTTACCTAACCATGCATTTAATAGAGTCTTTAAAGGTTTTAGATCCCTCGTTTGATTCAAGATAATATATTTGATCATGTCTAGAACCTTACTCATTCCTAACCTTAATAAAACATCAAGGAATTACCCTTTAACTCATCTGAGTTCTAAGTGAACATGATAACTCTATTTTGACCATGTCTTCATAAAAAGAAAGGAATTTGGATCCTATATATCTTAAAACCTATAGGATTTTAAATTTTATCTATAAGAGCAAATGAGAATTTAACCCAAAGAACCAAAAACAAAGAAAACAAATGAAAAGGTATAAAAAGAAAAAAACATTTGTAGTAATAAAATGGTAATGAGAGTTAAATATCTATAAATAAAAAAATTAACCTCATAAAACTATGTTAAAAATTATTGAAGCTTAGTTTATCTTAACAATATCTCTAAGCCCTTATATGGTTTTTTTGGTGCTTTCATTCATAGTTGGCTTTATCCAAGCTTTAGACATTAATTAGCTGGGGAGGAACAAGTCAGCAGTTAGTAGAATGTCAATCAAAAGTCTATCCTTCTTAAGGGTTGGCTTTTAAACAAAAAATAAGCAATTAAAATTAAGTACATCATCATTATTGAAGACTTAAGAGAAGTTTATAAAGTTATTTATGCCTTATTATAGACGAGAAATTAGTTAGAATATATATCACTCGATTATCAAAGATGTCTTTCAATCTAAGAGTACTTTTAAAAAAAATATTAAAGAACTCTTTTGATGAAATTTTTGTTATCTCCTTTAAGTGGAAAAATTCTTTTTTGTGTTGTATCTTTCTTTTAGTTTATAGTTTTTAATGCCTATTTCAACTCCTTCTTTCTTAGTTCCTCATTTATAAGGCTCAATCAACTTTTTAGAAAGCTTAGACATATACTTGCTTAATAAAAACAAAGATATATTTTTACTTATAGGCCTGAATGAATGCATTCTCTACCCTCTTCAACTTCTCTTTTATTTTCTCTTATATAAAGGGGCTTTATCTCTTATATATGGTTAACTAATTTAGCTTAAGTCTTATAATAAACCTATATAGTATTAACTATTTTTTCTTTCCTTGTCTTCTTTGTTTCAAAGGATTTAATTTTGAACTTTAAAGGTTTATAAGAAAAACTGATAAAAAAATAATAAAATACTGATTATAAACTTAAGGTAAAGTAATTTATGTTTAGAGTTAGTTGCATGGCTTTACATATTTGACCAATAAAAGAGCTATCGACCTAGGAATCCATATCTTTCATAAACCGAGTGAGATACCTAAATAATTAAGAAGACCGATTCCCATCTTTATCATATATAGTGGGTTCATTGCTAAAAACAAAGGCCATCTATTTGTCAATTAAAAGGTTAGGAATAAAGGCAGATAACTTAACCAATTGAACCAAAAAATACCAAAAACAGGGGAACCATATTTAACCACCTACTTAGTTAGTGCTAGTATTGAAACCTTTGGTGGTCTTAAGAATATCATATAAGAATTGGTGGGTTAAGGAACAACAATGTTCTTTGGTTTATGTCTTTCACTTAAGGAAAAAGCACCAGCATGCTTTATGTTTTTTCTTTTAGCAAGTTTCATGCTAGCATTTCTTAAACTCACTATGCTCTCTAGATTTATCTATTTAAGAGTGGACATCTCTAGAGGTGGTTAAATATGAATCAATGATAGATAAAAATTATTGGTTGTAAAGACTCATACTCTCTAAGAAAGTAGAAGTTTCTTTATCTAGGAATGATTCATATCACCCTCCTTATACTCATTACTCTCTTTAAGAGCTAAAGGGACCACTTTCCTTAACAAGACCAACTAGTTTAGAAAGGTCAACATTCTTAATATTTTCTACAAACCGAGATCATTTTTAGTACCAAATCAAACAAAACTAAAACAACAACAAAAGTTAAGTATCAAACCCATAAGGCTATAGTTTAACATCCATTCTCGGGCTAAAAGGTAGATCCAAAACATAACACCTCTCTTATCAACCATCTCCTAGTAGTTTTGTCCTTATTACATAAAAGAGGCATGCTATTGTGATTCAACAATGGATTTTTTTTATTTTAAGGAAAAGGCACATCACACACACCAATCCATGTAGAGGTATAAATCCTATGTACTTAACCATAAATCATTCCCTTCTCTATTATTTCATATCATTCATCTTATCTACAATTACCCCTCAAACATGACTCCTTTTCTTGAATAAAAAGGTGTAGAATCAAACCATTCCTTACTTTCTCTTAGAGCTTCTAGTTAGTAGGTAACAATATCTAAGGAAAGGGACTACACTAAATTGTTTGTAAAAATTCTTGAAAATAGCTATTATGGCCCAACCATTTAAATACAACTAACTAACATATAGGTCATAGTAATGGAATGTGTCCATCATAAACTTGGTCAATGAAAGGTTGAAATTGTTTTACAAAAAACATGCACATAAGCACATTAATCTTCATATGCCATCATTTTGCCTTGGTCAGATGCTTGCTAATCCTATCTAGTGGATGATGATAATAAAATACCATATTTTTAAGTTCTTGTTGAATGAGACTAGTCTCTCTATATATACCTTACTTGTATAAGTATCATTTAAGGGATCCCTAGGCTTTTTAACTCACATACACTTGGTGGGTCTCCTATGACATGTCTAATCTTAGTTGAACAATTGCATTGACTATCATTCTTATTTTTAATTAGTATCCCGTTGACCCAATTATGCAAATAGCCATATTATCTTTTAAGAATTTATAACCTTAGCATATTTAAGTTGTAACCTATTTTAGTGGTGAGCAAGAGTGTTGGGGATTTTTAAGATTATCATTTTATTTCTCCTGGAAGAAGTTTGTTTCTTAAGGTTGTTTTTTCGAAAGCATTTGTTGGGGAACTTGTATTAAAAGCTATCCCTACTATTTTTATTCTATACAGCTATTAGGACAAAGCAAATATGTGAGGGTTTGCGGTTGCTTGCCAAAATTAAAGTGTATCTGGTATTGTGGTAGCTTTTGTGGTTGTGGTTTGAAAAGAATTATTTTATATAAAAAAAATACTTTTGGTTGAGGTTGGTTTGGTATTTATATATGTTCGGTTAAAACTGTGGTTGAAATTGAGGTTGAACAAAAAGTAGTTTTATGTGTTTGGTTAAGAATGCTTTTGAAATTGAAGTATAAATTTTTTTTAAAAAAATATATATTAATATTTATGGTTTTTTAATTTAAATATTTTAGATTTATTTATTGCTATTACATCATGAAATAAATAATACTTTATATAAATATTTTTTATAGTTTTATTAAACTATTTACAATTCCATCACGTATGAAATACATCCGACAAGGACTACAGTTTCTTTGATTTCTTAAGCATGCAACAACATCAGGTAAAATATAATCAGGAATAAAATTGGAATTGCAATTAAAGTTTTTGTAAATGCTACATTACCAAGCGATCTCTGTCTAATTTATATAGTGTTATTAAATAATATTAAACATTTTTTTTTTGAATAAATACAATTAAAAATAAAAAATAATTTTTTTTAGTGGAATCGAATCCAGTTTAATGCATTTGACTTTGGACCAGACCCAATTCAACCAGAAACAACCACTGTTCATATAAATAGGAGAAACATTCTCCACGATAAAAAGCAGCATTGTGCTACGTTTAGTGATCTTGTGTTTTAAACCTAGATAATGATGCGGCCTATTAACAGCGAATAAAAATTTATTCATTACCAAATATTTATTTTCTGTGATTTATTTCAAAAAGAGAAGCAACACATAAACAAACGGATAAATAAAAGAAAGGAAGACTAGATTTCCTGCTAGGTCGGGCTAATACCTCATCCATTATTAGCCAGATAGGCTCTTTCAAATCCGGCCCATAGAAATTTAGACCTAACTTTAAACAAAGGCTGACTTACTGGCAACCAAAAAAGGAAAACATTTTAAAAAAAAAAAGAAAAAAGAAAAAAAAAAAAAAACCAATGTGTTCTCGACAGATAGAGCAGAGGAAGGGAGAGCTTTCCCAGTTTATCTTTGAATGCGAAATCAAAAGAAAAGGAAATAAAAGGTTACGAGGTTATTTATTTATTTATTTATTTATTTTAACTTTTCTTTCTAATTCCGTTTAATTATATCTGCCTATCTATCTGCTACTTCACTATCTTCTGTTTAAATTTCCTTTTACCTTTGCTTTTGCTGCTTCTCGTTGGCATTTCCACTCCCACAAAATTTTAGCTTTTATTTCTTTCTTGTACAAGAATCAAGAATTTCACTTCTTTTTGTAAAATCTCCATTATCTAGAAGAGATTGTGCAACTCTTGCGTTTTCTTTCTTCATTCCTGTTGTTTCTTTACCTCAAGAGGTTGCTTATAGATGATGTCAACTTGGTGAAGTGGGTAGCTAGAGAAAATGAATTAAATTGTGGGTTTCAAAGTTGACGGTGAAATTGCATGCCTAATTAATATATGGGGCTGTTTCATTATGGCCTGTTTTTGTATAATTTTGTGGCTTTTTTAATCTTTAATCTCTTTAGATGAATAATGAGCAGCTATGGAACTAAATTTGTGAAACCTGTTCTTGTAAAGATGATCCTTTCATGTTTTTGTGTCAAGTTTGAATGATCTCGGATCAATTAAGCTTTAGACCGCCAAGCCGTTCTTATTTCTGTTATTTGGTTTTTAAATTGGTTAGGTGATACAATTCTTCTATTATTGAAAAGGATTGATGTATGTAACTTAGTTGAAAATGGTCGTAGAGTTCAACTAATCAAGTTTTAGACCATTTCAATCTGCAATTACTTCGAATTACTCGGGTTCTAATCTGGTAGTTTGGATCAATTAAGCATGTGATCTTAAAAGTGACAGCTAACTCAGTATATATAATTCTTAATAGCGTTTGATTAGTTTTGTATTTCTAATTATTGCTTTCAATATTACTATGTTCTTATAACTATGCACTTGCATTTTTTTCTCATTTAGATTCTCATTCGTTTGCAGGAGCCATAATGGGCAAAAAAAATACTTATAAGTGCTGATTGCTTTGATGGAATCTCCAGTAAGTTTTCTCACTTTGTCCGTCATAGTGATTTTCTTCATTTCAACATGCATGTCAATTCTTGATTCCGTTTAGCTGTTTATTCTTGATGAGAAAAAAAAAGAACCGATAATTCTTATTCCTTCCTTTGCTGGGAGAGGATCTTTCACTTTGCATGATTATTGAGTTTTGAGAGTACATAAGAGGCGAAGTCCAATGCTATGTGATTTTCTTTTGAGAGGTTGTGTGCCGACAATCTGAGTGAACCATGCTAATATTGTGTGGTTTTCTGTGTGTTGGTCTTGCCGTAGTTCAATGCTGCATGTAATCTTGCTGAATGATTGTAAATGATTTGTTTCTATTACGGCTATACAGGATTTCCCTTACAAGTATCGCGCATGTTTGAGAATTCTTGTGCCCTCAACAATTGCAGATTTTCCTTAGTTGCACAATGCATCTAACTCTGCTTATGGTTTTTCTTGATGCATTATTTCTTACATGAAGGAGCCAAGTAGGATTGGTGATCGTTCAACCAGTGATGTTGTTGTCCGACTCCGAACACAAGAAGGCCGAGATGATTGGTTTTATTGCCATTCTTTTATCTTGATAGAAAAGAGCAAATATTTTGGTGACCGCCTTTCTGAGAACTGGCCTACATGCCAGATCCTTGACTCACGGAACTGTGTTGAAGTTTACTGTGAAGAATCAGACTTTGATCTCCATGTCAATTTTCTACGACTTCTCTATGTTGTTATAGATGGTTCATTGGAAGACATATGGCATGGTGTGAAGAATGCCCTTGGCATTCTGCGTGTGGCTGTGGAACTTGGGTGCCCACAAATTGTTAATGCTTGTGCGAACTACTTGGAAGCAATGCCATGGGAAGAAGCTGAGGAGGATGAGATCCTAAAAATCATACCAGGCATGGGATCGAAAGCACAACCAATTCTTGCCCGTGTCCAACCAGTCAATCAGTCAGCTGTATTGAGAATTTTTCTGTCAGCTATTAAATTTGCCACATCATCACCTCCTTCACCCATGAATGATCTTAAAACTACTGCACAAGAGCAGCTCGAATACATGCTGACTGAAGATGATGATGCCCCTCTACTAACAGCTGATCAAGAGGTCAAATTTGAAGTAAAAGAATGTGTGAAGGGACTGTTCACCAGATTTAACAATATGCTAGAAGCTCTGTTATGTGAGCCTGTGGAATCAGCCAATGAGAAAGGGAAAATGCAATCTTTTCAATCATATCTATCAGATTTATCGTGGGCTTGTCAGATACTAAATAAGTTGGAAATCATGAAGGAATTTGTCAATAGTTGGGTAGGCGCATCAGATAAGATAGTTCTGGTTGTTGAGCAAGCTAGTTCGGTAGCTGAAATTATTGAGACAAAGTCGAAGGTTATAGAGGTGGCAGCAAAGGTTTTAGAAGCAATAGGATATGGTAACGTTATTCTGCCTACTGCAAAACGGTTTCACATGGTCAAGGTTTGGCTTCCGTTTGTGAGGGTTACCAAACCATTAATTGATTCTGCCACGACTAATGCCAAGGATGCTCCAGAACTTAAGATTGATAGTGAGCTATGGCAGTCCTTAGAATCCACATTTGTTTCTATGGTTCTTACACTGCCATCAGAAGACCAGGCAGAGATTTTGACAGAATGGTTAGGGAATGAGCATATTCACTATCCAGACTTCACTGAGGCATTTGAGGTGTGGTGTTACAGGTCCAAGGTTGCGAAGAGAAGATTAGCAGACATTTTGGGCAACCACGGTATGGCCAGTAGCACACTTTGACCATCTGTTTTTTCATCTTTTTGGTAAGAATAGTTACATCGTGCTTGATCATAAAGCATTTTCCTATCCTTTGCGAAGATCGGGGCTTGGTTTAGAAAGTGTTGTTGAAAAGAGGTTCCTAAACTGGATGCACTAACTTTTAGCTTCTTGTCCAAAAGTGATTGCATTCTAAGGTTTGTAAATGAAGTAATGTTTAGGCTTCTGTTTGATTGTAAATCCGTAATTGTGAATGTCTAGCGTAATCAAACTCGATAAATCTTCTGGGCTTGTGCTATCTTATTGTCCAATTTGCTCATGCCAATTTTCATTTGTTTACTAGATTATTTTCTAGTTAAAGTTCTTGTGCTTAATCAATTTTATTTTCTACTCTTAAGGAGAGGGAAATGGAAGTCCGCAGGGAATGCCTGGGTGAAGGGCAGCAAGCTTAATAAATACTTTTTACATCAACTTAACTAGATATGTTCATTAAGTGGATGTTTTTCCTTCTTAAAACAATGTCTTCAAGAGTTGTTGTTGAGTTGCAAAAACAATGACCAAGTAATATAATGCTATTCGCCTATTCCCTCCGTTGTACAGGGCAAGGAACTACCGACAGAACATGATACATGATACGAAAAAACCTTATCCATGGTGGTCAATTGTGGGCAGAGGTTAAGGTCATGAGGATATCAGTATCCTGGCCAAAGAGGCACTCCTTCAAAACAAAGAAATAAACATGGACAAATTTGCACTTTACGTCCTTCTTTTATCTATTTATATCCATTAAGCAATAGTTTCTTCACTTCTCTTCTTCTATTGAGCAATGATTCTGGACCGTCTGGATTGGTTATTTTTGCATTCGGTCTTGCACCTTTTGACTTTATTTTTCTACCCTAGTCTTTCTTCAGACTTTTCTTGAGCAGAGGACCTTTCTGGGTTCCTCATCTAGTCATCTAATTTCCCAGCATTCATGCATCAGAAAACTATATATTTTGTAACTATTGCTGACTTTTCTTTGAAAATGTTGTTTGAAGGGGACTTGTAATGTTTATGCTTCACCAAGCTCTCCCCTTATAGCACTGTGTGTGGATATAAAGGAGGTTTTCTTCCAATGTATCGTTTCTAGATCTTGATTTGAAGGGGAGAAAATTATCGTTGCTGATGTCTGCAGTCTCCCATTCTTTTTATCTTCGTTTCTTGCGTGTAGCTTGCAATCAAGTGGGTGTCACACTTCATACATACTTCTCTTTATTTGATGAAATAAACGATGACATCATGATTTCTCACAATCAATATACTACATTGGTATACCCCAATAACTAACTGTTATGACACCAATCCATCTATCCATCTTCAGAACTTACAAAAATAATATACAATCCTCAACCATATACTAAATCCTAAGCTGTCTTAGAACTCAATGGTTCTATGCCAAGTATAGACCTATACTAAGTAAATTTTCTTCTTTCTTTACACTACCATGCATCTTCCTAGTTCCTTAGCAATACATGGAACAGTGAAAAGAGATTCTGAAGCCTCGGCCTCTTTGTCCTAATGTATCAGGCCACAAAGTCTGGCAACAGTTGTGCTATGAACCTCTTTCGGTTCTGAATGTCAATGCTCTCGTATGCAGTTGAGGAGTGAGGCGTGGATGTGTTAAGGGCTCCGTACTCATTCGGTTCGCCGATCTCTACTCTTCTTCCCAGTTGAATGTTTTGGTTAGGAAGAAAAGTTTGATGAGTACCTGATAAGGAGAGGTTTTCACAATGGGGTAGCCCAAGAGTGAGAGAGACACCATTGCCAGAAAACCTTGGCGTGAACTGCTCTCCATCAAACCTCCCAATTTCCCCCATCGGGTATTGCCCAAAACCTCCAATGAAGTTGGTTTGGCCTCCCATGAATGAATAGCCATCCCTACTCTGCCTCTCATCGCCGAATTTCATAGAAACCTGCTCGTTGTTTGCCTCGCCAGGCTTGATATCCATGTTAATGGATGGCACACTAGTTGGGGATTGTATCAAATCATGGCTTCTTGGTTTCTTTGGGCTCCCTTGTGTGATCCCGTCTAATTCTGATGACCCCATAAAGGAAAATCCAGACTGGTTTCGGAGATGTCCTCCAACAGGAGATGTTGAAGATGTGGGTATTGAGATTGCAGAAGGAGCATCCGGTGAATTGTCCAAGGACTTGAAGCTTCTAGTTTGATTTCCGTTAACTGAACCTTTCTCTTGCAGAACTGACCTTGAAGCAGCATCTTCATTGTGTTCGCTCTTGCTTGTTTTGTCCTCTGATCCATTCTGTTCTTGTTCCTTAATTTCCTCCATGTACATTTCTTCTACCATTGGCTTCCAAAGTCGAACTCGAGCATTTATGAACCAATTAGACACCTGTATAATAACAAACACATAAATATAAGAATTTCCTCAACTGCGATAGGAATGCTGAGAAATGCAGGAGTTGGTTCATACCTGGCTCCTCGTGAGCCCTGTTTGTTTTGCGAGCATGTGTTTGTCTGAATCCTTGGGATAGCTGAAACATGAAAGGTTCACAAATCAGATATGAACAAAAACTAAAACCCAGGGATTTTTGTGGGATCATGAGAAACAACTATGATTATCTACATGAAAATAGTCATCAATAGGAAAGGGCCAAAAAAAAATGTTATTCTTAGAATTCTGATGGTGCTTACGGGTGGAGAAAGTGTTCGAAGAGCCAAGCACGGAGAACTGAAACTGATCTTTCAGGCAATCCTCTCTGGGGTCTCCAAGCATTGTGCTGGATCATTCCCAACTGCTGAAGTGCACGCTGTTGTCGAAGGTGATGATCGACAAATTTGAGCCTTGAACCTTCAATCTTTCCTCCTAAGCAATCCTCTTCACCTAAGCTTTTGTTTGCAGCTTTAATTTGACCTGTTATTGCATCTTTCAAGCACCTAAATTGCTTGGAGATTGTTTTCAATGCAAGGGCTGTGTATGTCTTTGCTGAACCAATTCCTGCTGCTTGCTCAAACGAGGAAATGACTATCTGCATCTGGTGATGATACTGCCTGTACCTCTGCTCCACCTGCAGATGATAAAAACAAAAATGAATAAAAATATCCCATTTATCTGCTGTAACAACAGGGTACATATTGAATTGAAAGCTCGAGACTCCCTCTGTTCCTATCTTGTGAAAATTGAAGTTCTAAATTTTAAGAGCATATAGCAAGAGTCCAAGAAGATGAGAGACTTGAAAACATTATTAGTTGAATACAACACCAGACCGAAATTCGGACTCGGTTTCCTTAGATGGGTTTCTTACAGTGATAGAGACCTAACTCAATCCCGAGTGATCTTAGCCAATATTTTTCGCAATACAAACAAGAACGTTCCAAGAAACTATCCTCAGTCTCTTTAAACGAACTTATCTAAACCTCACCAACACAAATGATCAACACACAAATTGAAAACAAAGCATAGTTGAACATATAAACTGCAAGTGCGTACCTCATCGAGCATGCTAATAAGCTTAGCCTTCTTCATCTGAATTTCCTGCCTCTCTGCAGTGGAAAGCTCCAGTCCGCGCTTCCCACTTGCTTCTCCTTCGCCAGACCCTTCTCCGGTTGATGACTCTCCAATCACCTTATTGCTATTATTACTACTGATCCCGTTACTCTTCTTTGACATTTCACTCTTGATTCCATTACTATTCACATTAACAACCTCATCAAGTAGCTCTTCAGTGGCCTTCAAGTACTTTGAGCTCAACAACACCCCTTGCATACCCGGTACCCCATTTGTCACACCCGAACCTGGTGACACCAACCCACCAGACACCCTTATATCTTCACCAGACACAGCTTGAGCCTGTGATCCAAAACCGCCTTGCTGTTGCGAGGAGAGGCTCAAAGACAGGCCTTGTTGGGCGCGTGGTGTTTCACGCGCAGTCGATGTAGAGTCAATTGGATTATAAAAATTGTAATGGACACGGGGAATAAGTCCATGCAAAGAAGAAGCCTCATGGGAGTTAGGGTCCAAAGGGATACCGACGAATTGTTGGGTGCTCGATGGCGCGTGGCCCGATAGGTGCGGTGGAGGAGAGAGGCTGTTGGCAGCAGCAGAAGCAGCGGCGTTAAGGAATACAAGGTTGTTGGATTGTGGTGGTGGAGGGGTTTCGGAGTATTGGACATAAGTAGGGTTCATAAGTACAAGAGTTTGAAGACCTTCCGCTGATGCAGCAGCTGCTTGGATTTCAGGATTCCCATGAAAGTATGTCGCCATCGGATTGGTTTTCTCGAAAAACTATGTTCAGTCTTGTATCTACACTTGAAAAGAGACTACGTTAGTTATCAGCCTTCACATCCAAATATCAAATCCAAAGACACGTACAGACATAAATCCACACCACCCCTCATCTTTCTACATGCAGACAACCCCATATATGTATAATTCAATGAGTTTTTTATGTTACCTTTATGAGAGTGGAATTTGTGATCAACCCATCAAAGAGGACGTGTTAGAAACAGATGGGATCGAGTTTTATAGAAACTGCGTTGATCTCTTCTTACTGTAAGCCTGTGAATCAAGAAGAGGATGCATGAGGAATCCAGAAAATATTGAAGTGTAGATCATCAAAGAATTTCTTGTGCGAATTCATTTGAACAAGATTTTAATAGTACGATCAAATCAAGATTTTAAAAGAATTCTTGTTTGTTAATGTTTATACGTTTCCATCTTCTACAGCTTGAATATCAACACAACACCTAGAAACAGAAGAAGAAAGAACTAGAAAAGAAGAGGGAAAGAGAGTGGATTAAGGAGAGGTGTTGTTTATATATATAGGGATAGAGAGAGAGAGAGAGAGATAGTGCAGAGATTGATAGAGAAAGAGAAAGAGAGAGATAGAATTGATTATAGTATTAGTTTTTATATAATTGGAACCTGTTGTGATGGAAATCTGAGTGTGCACGTGCTTCATGATCATCTGCACTTCAAGGGGAAAGAACAATTTTTCACTTACAATGACCTAAAGCCCATGAATTTTGAGAGAGAGAGAGAGAGAGAGAGGGAAGTATATACAGTTGAGGCTAAAATACATGAGATAAAGAAAGGGGAGGAGGACACTTCTATCTGTGTGTGTTTATATATACTTGAAAAACACAAAGGAGCGCGCACACACAGCCAACTGTTTCTTGTATGATCTATCTATGGATTTAACAGTCTCATCACTACTTGAGGGGAAAGACCTTTGTCAGACTCAAATCTCTGCAACTCCCTCTTTGAGAAGGAAAAGGAGTTGTAAAGAGAAAGATGGGGCTAAAAAGGCTAAGAGAAAGATACCCTTCTTTATTCACGCATATTATCCAAACATACAAGTATTTATGAGCCCCCATTTTATTCAAACAAAGGAAGAAAAATTTTAAAATTGAGCTAACAGGAAATCACTTGACTAGTTAATTCATGTGCTAGTACATATATATTGATTGTGATCTTTCTTGACTGGTGGTGGGGGTACTGTGCTGTGTAAGTATATCTTCTATATCATTAGAGGTTGTTATCTATGATCAGTTCTGCTGCACTTGAGGACTCCATACATATCTTTCTTATAGTATACTTGCAGAGACACACCTTCCTTCTCTCTCTCTTTTATGGCTTTTGAGTGAGGTACCTGCGAATAGATCAAAACAAGGGAACTTCTGTGATTTGACCTTCCCTTTTCATATCATTTGATGCCTTGGGCATCTTTGATGAGCCACAAAGAACCTTTTTCTTCTTATTTGGAGTGCGAGTCTGTGAGAAAGAGAAGGAGAGGAAGGTGTGTGTTGTGTATAAAAAGAGTGGAAAGAAAAACAATAAAAATTAAGATTTCATGTGAGGGTGTCGAAAGATAACACACAATCAGCTGAAAAACGAGAAAAACGTCTCCCTTCCAGGACCCAAAAGCTTGGTAAACGAAAAATATAAAGAAATGATGACGAGAACTGTATGTGGGAGGTGGAGGGGAGGGGTCCCTGTTTGATGAATTCAATAATAAAAATATCTCCTTGTCCTCTTCACGGTTTTTGTTTGTTTGTTTTCTTTATTTATTTTCTTATTTTTCATTTATTGGGTATATTTTTTGTGGTTGGATGACAGAGTTTGAAGATAAAGCAATTAAATCACCAAGGAACATAGAACCAACCACCACAGCACCTACTTTAATGTTCAAAAAAGTTTATATATACTCAGTTATCTAAAATCTTAAACCACCGTCTCTGTGTAAGGAATATGTGTATATCAAAAACTCATATATATCTACATCTATATATATTTATATATATATATATATAAAAAAAAAAAACATCAAAATATGAGAAATTCAATAGTGGAAGAATTCAAACGCATGCATTTGCATCGAGGTAGCCACAATACATGGGCCCTGTCTACCCATAGGATCTCACTGTTTTTCTTTTTCCTTCTGGGTGGGTAGAGCATCCAACCTGCTATCTAATTATTAAGAACAAATTAATTACTTGTTTCTTAATTATGGATGAATTTTCTTGTATTTGCTCCATACCCTTTTCTGTCTTCACTATTTTTCCCACTATTCTTCTTCGAGCAACACCTCTAGGGAGGGGGCCTCCAAACCACCCCCGTATTGGAAAATACAAAGCAAGGGGTCGATAGCTAGCTGTGTAGCTAGGTTTTTTAACAAGATAATGACTACAATAAATAAAGAAGAAAGGGTCCTCAGTGCAGGACCGGTTCATCAATTCTCAACAGCGATCTTTAGCTCTTGAATCTAGTCTGATATCTTAGATCAGAGAACAGTTCCATCACCATCAGAAACAATGATAACACAAGAATATGAGTTTTGTGAAGTCAATATACAGGACTAGTGTACAATCAAACAAGACTCATTCATGATGTTCATCAGGTAAACAATGTGTGTTGCAGGGCAATTAATGTATACATTATAGGGTTTCTTATAACGTGAAAGGAGATTTGTGTGATTGTCTTCAATTCCGAAGTCATCCTAGGATTCTCTAAAGAAAACCTTGTACGAACTTTACAATTTAGTTTCCCAGGCCCAACTCACTTCCAGTGGAAAGAAAAAAAGCTGCTGCAATATGAAGAGTGCTTTCTTAATCTCACCTATCTGAAGTACCTGTTTGGGCAGTCAGGGACACCTTGAATAACCAGAGGGTGGCAACTTCCATGGAAGATCAGGTCCCCCCAACGTCTATTGATGCTGCAAGGTAATTACTGTACATATGATAATATTTACTTCCTCTGAAGGTAATTAATATTTATGTCCCATGCGCGCGAGAGTCTTCATCATAATTAGGAGACCTCTTCAATTTGAAAGCCAAATAATTCAAATTGAGGATTGACAATGGAGGAAAGGAAATAAGTTTCTTGACAAAGTTTCCTTGGAGGCACCCTCCAAATTAAGTCACTTCATTGTACAAGAAATTATCAACTCCAAATAATGTGCCAATAATTGTCCACTGAGTATTTTTAATTAATAAAATATATATAGATTGTTCACCTGGTCATTTGACAGTTCAACTTTATTTATACTTTTGGATGTTAGTTTCTTTTGTCACACTATTATTAAATTGGAAAAAATAACTACTTAGTAAAAATCAAAAATCAAAAATCAAAAATCGACATTAATAATTTCATTGATAAATTACGATGTGAACTTTACTGATTGAAATTTTTCATGAAAAATTTCATCAGCATATAGTGAAGATTCCGTCGGTATTTTCTCATATCAATGGAATAAACGACGGAATACCAACATTGAAACTTTGTTCATCTAGGTATTCTATCCCGTTATCATTAGAAAATACCAACAAAATTGCCTACAAAATATTTTATCAGCATTGAAAAGAATATTTTGTCAGTGTTTTTGTTGCGTATGTTTTGTTTGTTATGATCCTTAAGCCAACAATTGCTCATCTATATAGAAAATTAATGGATTCTAATACAAATTTTGGATTTTAAATGACGATGATATAATTGGATTAAAACACCATCTATTCACTAACCAAGAACCAAATAACCTTAGATTTTAATCGCTATTTCTTATGTGCATTCTAAAGACATGAAAATTTTCAAAAGGAATAAACTATGTTATATTGAAATAAACTATTCTTCTTATATTAATGAAGTTCAAGCAAAAAGATATGCTAGGCTAAAGAAACAAGTAATGTTGCATTCTCTTTCAATCATTACCAGAAAATCACCAAATACAAACTGAAATACTAACGGGATCTTTTTATCAATATATTGCGATGATCTTTACCGACAAAATTTTCCATCTATGTATCCATTAATAAACACCGATAGAAAAATTTCTTTAGTATATACCAAGGGAATTGCAATAGAAAAATAAAGAATGAAAAAAAAAAAAGCCAAACAATATAATAATGGGTAACTTTTATAAACAACATTATCGACGGAATTAACTCAACAGTAAAATACGTCCATAAATATATCGATGAAAACTTTTCTCGATATATACCAAGAAAATTACAAATGGTACTACAATGGGATTTAACAATGGCAAATCGTATGGTGACATGATGTTTTTACCAACAAAATGATTGATAGAATTACCAATCAAATTATTTTGTCGGTAATGCCATTGTTAATATTTAATTTATGACTTGGTGATTGACCTTTCTTTTCCCCTTTTCCATTTCTCTTTCTTCCTTATGCATCCCTCCCTTACCCCAATCTCAACAAAACTCAACCTTTGGCCACCACAATACTTAATTTGTCAGCATTGATGACAACAATGAATAACTATGGGAGATGATGTATTTTAATTTCATGAGTTAGTTGATCCATATCAAGTTACTCTGTCTAATAACTTAGAAGAAATTTTAAATTTTCATATTGCCAAGAATATTATTTTTATGTTGACAATGAGAGGTTAAATGATGTTTTGAGATCCAGTAAACATACACAAGTCGATGAAGATGGTATCGATGAAATCAACGTAGAAGATTGCAATGGAGATGAGGATGAGTCAATTGACAAAGAAATAGACAATTCTGATTAACTTGCATAATACAAATGTGTAATGCCATAAATTATAATGTAATATTTATGGATGAAATTCACTTCACTTCAATGTAATGACAATAATATTAATTTATTATTGAATGAAAAGGAAATATTTATTTTATTATTATGGTGTGAACTGCTGTTATTGTGTCAAGTGTGCAATAGTTTTATTATTGAAAGGACATCCATTTAATGTAAGTTTGTTTTGCTTTCACAACAACATGTTTAATAATTTTTGAAAAAATAATTTTATTTAACAAATGCAATTTCAAGTTTACAAACATTGAGGTTGTGAGAATAATAACAACGATCTTTAAATCATCAATGAAAATTCTATTTTTTTAGAGCCAGGTTTTCAAATATCCTGAATGGAAACTGCAGGTCGGTACATTGTTTTTAAGGTTAAAGGTTAATATTAATTTAAATATTTTTTATGTTAATTTGATTAGTTTATTCAAATTACTGAAAAAAAAAAGTTTAAAAATTTTTACTTCAAGAAAAAATTCAAATAAGAGAAAGCTGATAATATTGTTAACATGTTAAATTGCTGAAATTTTTTTATTGATTTTTTTTATTTTTTTTCTATTTTGTTGGCATTTCTGTCAAAAATTAATAATGGAAATTATTTCATCACCATTTCCATAAAAATAAATGATGAAATATATTTTTGATGGCGTTCTGTTGTTCTTTTTGTAGTGGCATTAAACTCCAATTGGTTAGCTTTTTTTGAGCTGGATTTATGGATGCAACCAGACTTGTGACCTTCCAAAGTCCTTTTCAAGTACATTAATTTACAATATTATCAATTGGCAAATTTAATTTACAAGGCAAATTGATGGAGGACTCAGCACAGATCATGTTCTAGCTCTACGAGTTGATTATTAATTTCAAGAATTAAATCATGTGGAAAACTTCTAATTAATCACATATTTACATATAAATTAAAAGATGCAAATAATAAAATTGAAATTAAAGATATGATGTCCCTCTAATTAATTTTTTACCACTTCACTTGAGCTAAATATAGCTCACAATACTTTCGTTGCAAGTGATACGTTGATGCGCTACACTAGTACGTATGACCGTACTGATATTATCGTGTCCCCGTCCATTTTAAAAGAATGCAAGTGGTGCATATCACATCAAAGGTATCCCCTAACTTCTGTGCCACCATCGATAAACTCAATGTACTCTCTCTCTCTCTCTCTCTCTCTCACACACACACACACACATTTTTTATTCAAAAATATTGTAAGTTAGTATGCGGGGCTACGCTGCAATGCAATCTTCTTCCTTTTTCTTTTCTTTATTGTTTTAAATAATATGGATTTATGTGCTATCTTATCTTACTTCTTTACATGCTTAATTAATTTTATATATTTTAAAATTAATAATAATATAAAGTTTTAATAATATTAAAATTTATAAAATTCAAACTGTTAATTTATATAAAATAAATCTAAAAATTAATTAGTTAAACTACACCTTTCATAATCACAATATAATCTCTATTTTTAATATATATATATATATATATATATATATATATATATATATATATATATAAAGCACAATGCCTTTTTTGTCGCTGTTTATCTCTTGTTCTCAAATTTCTTATCTATCTTATAAGAAAATGGTTAATTTTAGGAGTTTAATTTTTTATTTTTCTTGCAAAAAAATATTTTTTAGAAAATATTTTATATTATTTTTAAAAATAAATTATTTTCCAATACTTGATTTTATTAAAAAGAATGTTATTTGAAAATCATTACTAATTATCTAGTGATGATATCAAATAATGATATAATAATGGTGTTAGCTAGTAATAATACATGACGGTTGCTGTGTTTATGATGCTATATGAGGAATTGACAATGTAAGAGAATGGTAAAAAATCATAATAATAGCATTCTTATTTGTGTGTTAAGCACGAGATTTATATAAAAATAAATAAATAACTATAATATTCTTAAATGCTTTTGAAAGATTATGATATTTTTAAATTATTTAAATCATTATTATGTTTTTACTTAATAATACATATATGTTTTGTAAGATGTTATTTAGTTTATGGATAATAGTTAATTAAAATGTTCAAGTAAATAATTTTCTTCTTCTTACCTCATGTAGCACCAAATCAATGGTAAAGTTTTAAGTACCAGTAAAAACAATTCTAATTGGAGGGTTTAAAGACTCTCCAATGATAAAATTAATAAATTTATGAAAAGAATAATAAATAACTTTAAAAAGATTTAAATTTCAACAACAAGTGATATTTGTTTTTATATTTTATAGTGATAAATGCTCATATACATATAAGTTATGAGAAATAAAAAGGTTATGAACCTTACCTATATGGTTCAAGGTATATTTATACCTCCTAATCTTGTCATTTTAAAAAATATATATATTAAAATTTCTTGCTTTCGGTAACATTAATGAAAAACAAATACCACATACATATTTTTAATAGGATGGTTAGTGTGATAAGCTCCTTAAGAGACCTTTTATATATCTATAAATATAGAGAGATTATTATGTTTTACATGAATAATCCATGTAAATGTTCTAAAAATAAGTTCATGATTTTAACAATATTTTAACATGAATGAAGAATATTCTATTACTTTTAACTATATTTATAAGAAAAATATATAATATTTTACGAGTTTTTATTGTATGTGTGTTAAATAAGCTTTTAAATTATTATGTATTGAATCAATATATATATATATATATATATATATATATATATATAAAATTGAATAATACGCATGCAAGAAAACAAGCATATGAAAAGGTTTAGATATTGAAAACGATTCATGCATGTGTCACATAGGAGCATAAAACATTACGAAGGTGAAAATCGGAATGTGGAAATATATAAAAATTAATTCTTTAATGCTTACCAAATAACCAAAACAAAAACAACCCACCCCAGTCAATATCATCATCATCATCAATAATTTATGAACTACTACGAAATAATGGAGTTGATATGTGGGACCCTTCTTCTCAAGCTTCACTGTTAGTTTGGTAAACTATCCCATTAAGGGGGCCAAAACCAAATTCTTGATAGAGATTAGGCTGAGAATCTAATCTAAACCTCCAAAATTTGCGACTTTTCTGTGAAAACATACCACCAGACGGATATCAAAACTTGTCACAATACACTTGATTGATCTTTTCTTTTCCTTTTTTCCAGAAAATTAAGTTAGAAACTAGAATTTTTCGTCCTATTAATGCATCCATACATGTGTGTGTTCGTTAAAAAGAAGAGGAAGAAATGCATTATTAATAGTTTCCAAGGCCGAGTCATTAATCAACAATGGCTGCTTATGTTTGTTTTTCTGTGTGTGCATGTATACTTGTGTTTGAATCTCAAGCTTGTTTCTTCTCTCTCACCTGGGTGTTTTCTGTTCGCAAGCATGCTGTGTTTTTTCTTTTTTTTTTATTATTATTATCAATTTACGAGTCTCCTGAGTTGTCGAAAATCAAAGTGAGTTCATGATGTTTCAATAATTATGCCTCGAATTTGCATGCCCATCGTTCGGTGGGTATGCATAGCTTCTGTAACCATAACTCTTGAATGCCACTTTCTCACATAGAAAGAGAAGAAAATAAAAGCAAATTAATTATTATCGGCCAAGATAACTGGCCCTACTAATTAAGCTTGCTGCTTTCAAGCTGGATCCAAGTCTTGCTACCTGCCAAAAGGGTGGCTGCTTCTTTGCTCTACCGCGTGACTAATGTCTTTTTTTATTTATTTTGATCCTCTTCTTGTCGCCATGGAAGGACCGCGGTCTCAAGATGCAACCAGCACTTGGGTTATGTCCGTAGACTCTCAACACGCAGTACAAACACTTTGGGCTCCCATTACCTGCTCATGATCCCATCTATACTATAAGAATCATGTGCAAACAGATCGAGACGCGCATATATATATAGTCTTTAAGGAGACCTTCTAACCTTAAAATTTGAAGTTTCCCCTGAGATCTTCAAGTCCGAGACCTCAAAATGACGGGACAAAGACGGGACAAAGTCGACGAGGGATTGAAAGAGTATCATCCATGTCTACTAATAATGCGTGGAATGTAAAGAATCTGAGAGTGAGAATCCAGCCAACTTGTGTATATTATAATGTATTAGACAAATAAATGTGTTTGATACACGTTTTATTTTATTTTTCAATCCAAGGATCTGTTTATACATCAATCTAGAGTAAGTTTCTAATATATGTCCATATATTTTTAACCATATTACGGCACAATTGCAATAACTGCTTGAAGGTCGGGTACTTATTATATTCCTATTACTCCCATGACAAAACAAATAAGAAATTTAAGTATTTATATACTATATTAGATAAAAAAAAAAAAAAAAAAGGTAAATGTTTTATATATATAAATGTATATGATATAGATATGTTGGTTCCGATTTTAGTATAAATGGGCATCCATCAAGGTGGTTAGGATCAACATCCGTCGTTCCACGTATTAATTTCTTACTTTAAAAAGCTGTCATTATTATTAACATGGCGTTCCTTGAACTACTATTAGCTTATGATCTTCCCTCCCTCTGCTTTTTTCTAAAACGTTTTCAAAACCTCCGATCATTTTACAATATCTTTAACTTGTCGGGTAGTCATTTATAATCTTTCTGTAAACGTCAAATTCATTGAATCGCCCTCAACCATAGGCAAGCTAATTTGATTGTTTCGAGGAGGGAAAAAATGAAAATAAAAAAGTTGAATTGACAATATACAGGAGATATCTCTTCGCCGCATTAGCTGGTGAGGCAGATAGCGGAAGTGCCAGCGTCCTCTTCCAAGAACAGTTTTTTTTTTTTTTTCAATTGAATATATAAAACCAAATTGACCAAGATCTTTTTTGAAAAATTGATTAAATGCCCTTCTCCCATGTGTGAATAGTTATTTTAAATATAGTGCGACTTTTGATTTTGATTTTTTGCTTTAACAAGTTGCGAAAAGGTCAGGTCAAGATAAGAAACTAAGGATCCATCTGAAAAAACCATGACTTTTAGCTGAAAAAATAACGCATGAAAGGGGTTGTGATTTCAATTTTTAAAGCAGAATCAAAGATTTAAAATTTATACACAGCTAATAAGTTTCTGTTTATTTTTATATTTTAAAAATCTTTTTAAAAAATTTAATTTTTTTTTATTTTTTACTTCAAATTAATAAGTTTTTGGTGTTTTTTTTTTTTATCATTTTGATATGTTGATATAAAAAATATTTTTTAAAAAATAAAAAATATATATCATTTAAATAAATTTGTTTGTTAAAATTCAAAAATATAGATAGATAATGATAAAAAAGAATAATCATACAGCTGAAATACTTTAAATGATTTTATTATGTCTACTTGTATGATAAAAAAGGGGGCGAAAATCCACAATCAGATTATTAAAATTTTGAAGAATTTTATGTGAAAGTATATGTAATTTTACAATGCATACTGAACGTTCTACCCACGAAAGAATCAGAATACATCAAATATATAATTTAACCCTAACAGTTAATTGGTCGAGTTATCACAAAAAAATTCAATACCTGCCCTACACTTTTCCATCCTCGACTAGTCAATGAACAAATTAAGATTCATTCAGTCCAAATAGCGACGTGCAGGTCAATACAATAAAAGTTTATTTGGTAATATGTTAGCAGTTATTTAAAAAAATATATTTAAATATTATTTTTTAATTT
This sequence comes from Populus alba, assembly GCF_005239225.2. Lineage (NCBI taxonomy): Eukaryota > Viridiplantae > Streptophyta > Magnoliopsida > Malpighiales > Salicaceae > Populus > Populus alba. Next base: position 18,769,589 of record NC_133289.1, read on the forward strand.
ATTTTTAATATTAATATATTATAAAAAAAATTTAAAAAAAAAATTTCCAACCATAAAAACAAGTGGGACTAAAAGTGGAAAGGTTGTGCAAAACTCAAAATACGAAGATAAAGCATAGGACGTTCGTGGACCATTTTCTTTTTAGAAAGAAAATAATTGAGGTTGATTGCTTACAAGACTAAAACATCAAAATAGGTTAAAAGACATGTTGCCTTTTTTTTTTTTTTTAGAAATAAACAAAAAAAAAATCATTACTTTTTAAATCATAAGTATAATTTTGAAACCCAGCTCGGCCCAACAGGTTGATTCGGGACCCGTTGCCAATCTGGGATTGGAATCGGGCCGGGTTGAAAAAAAAACAAAAAAAAAAAATCTGGCGTGACCTGGCTAACCCAGTTGACCTAGTTAAGACCTATTGTAAATTCATTGACTTTTAATTTTTTTATTTTTTTTTATTAAAATAACATCGTTTTTTTTTTTTAAAGTTGACCTGATCGACCCGATAATCTAATCAAAATCTAAAGTCCTAGTTTTAGATCAAGTCAATTATCAAATTAAATTTCTAAATTATGATCATAAGTATTTTGCCAAACGAACCCAGTACTATCAAATAGCCAAAGATAATATTTAAGCTTTTTATGTAAACCATCTTTCATCAACACCAATGTGTTGTGGGGTTAGTGGTGGTATGTAGCTATCTACTATAATTGCATGTGATGTGATTAAGATTGGATAAAAAAAAAATTGGATGTAAAAAAAATATCCAATATTGTTAATGTAATTTTTAGTAGAAAATAATTAAATTATATAAAGATTGACTTGATATAATCTGGTCAACTTGATAAATCTAAAAATAACTGATAAAAATATGGTTTGACTAAAAAAAATCAAGATAGCATCTTTCTCTAAAAATATTAAATTGACTCAAATAAACTCAAGTTAATCTCTCAAACTCATTATCTATGTCATGAGACCCTAATAACCATATAGAAAGCAAATAAAAAAATATATTATTAAACTCAATTCTCAATCAATCTAATGTTGAAGGATACTATTGAAAACAAAATTCAACTAAAAAACCAAGTTAGGTCAACCTGGGTTGACCTGTCAAACTTATATCATGAGACCAGTATAATCTCATGGAAAGCACATCGAAACAAATTATTAAACTCAATTTTCAATCAACCCAATATTAAAGGATAAAATTTTAAAATAAAATCAATTAAAAAAATAACATAAAAAACCACTTCGAGTCAACTAAATATTATAAAATATAAACTAAAATAAATTATAAAGTCTAATTTTTAATCAATCAAATATTGAAGAAAATTCAAGTAAAAAGGGGACAAAAAAATCCAAGTCAATCTATCTAACCCATAACCCGGGTCAAAATACCTTGATAAACTTGTAGAAAACAAATAAAAAAAAAAGCAAAAATTAAGAAGTCGTATTCTCAATCAATTCAATGTTGAAGGATTAAATTAAAAAAAAATCGAGTCAACTTGGTTTATGAGATCAACCTAGCTAAACACAAAACTTGCGTAACATGGGTCATGAGATCATGATAACCCCTATAAAAAGAAAATAAAAATAAATATGAAGTTTAATTCTCAATAAACCTAATATTGAATAATGAAGTTGATAAAAAATAATTAAAAAATAAAAAAAAAATAACCCGAGTCAACATGGTCAATCTACAAAACTCGTGATCCAAGTCATGAGACCACAATAACTACATAGAAAGCAAATAAAAATAAATTATGAATCCAATACCTAGTAAAATCAATATTAAATAATGAAATTATTAAAAATACCCCCCCTCTCTCTCTCTCTCTCTCTCTATATATATATATATATATATATATATATATATATATTAGACAACATAGTATAAATTTGATTAAAAATTAAATTAGTTACATAAGTATTACGGTTAAAAAAAATTCTTTTGCAAGACAGATTTTTCGTTGTAGAATATATTCAATTAGGAAAATTAGATGTTCAGTTTTTTTTTAATAGTCAATATTTTAATAAGTTATAATTCTTTAATCTAAATTAGGTATCATTATTTGTGTATGAAATTTAAAAGAAAAACGTAACAACGCCACCTGTCATCAGCTAAATGTGAAAAAAAATGGTCTGCAAGTCCGACCTTGGGTTTTAATTTGATTTTGTGTCATGAACACCATGTCATCTAGTTTTTAAATTCAGTGCTATGCCATTTTTTTCAAAAAATAAGAAAGGTTAAAACTATGCACTCACTTTAAATTTATGTTAACTTTTCTTGTATATTATAAAACCCAACCCGAGTTATCAATAAACCAGGCTTGACCAGGTTAAAACTTTAAGATGTGACCTAATTAATAAGATAAATTGACTAAACAATTAATAATATAAAAAATAAATTTGTGGAAGGGAGGGCTTGAAAAAGAAATAACTAACAAAAAATCTTGCCGTGAAATGCATTAAAATGAAGGAGACCTTGTAGCCATGCCGGGGCCTTCATCTTGCAATTTGCAAGCATTTTCAGCAGCATTATTTCTTGTTAATTGAATTGTAGCTCTCAATCCTCATCAAATTCCTGAATTCTCTGAGAGTCTGAGTTGAGCCCATAACCTGCCCACGTCATCAACACGCACTAAATTCTAGAGTTAGGCATGCAAACCAGGTCCCACAGCTTATAACCCACGTGCCACACCCTTCAAAAAGCACTTTTGTTAATTTGGCACACTTGGCCCCACTTTTCTTTTTTTAAAAAAAGAGTTGGGTTTGGACTTTAGCTAGAAATCAGAAAAGAAATGGACCCCACTCCCCGATCACTGTACACGCGTCAAAGAAACAAACCATCTAAGCCTCTCTTAATTTATCTGTGCATATTTTTTTTCAAATTATTTTTGGGCTTTAATGAAGATTCGCCTCCCCTTGTAAGAAAAAAACTCTTTTTTCTTCTTGTGGACCCACCACCCCATCAAGACTTCCACGAATTGAAGGGACCCACGTGTCTACAAAGTCAAGAAAGAAACCAATAGGAGTAGAGGCTGGGTCTCCGGGGCAACTACTTTGCCTTTTTCTTTAATTAATATTGCTATATATCTAATCTTCAAGCTTGTCTTTGTCGGCTTTTATTATGAATTGAGAAGGACACTTGTCGCACGCTGGTACCACTTCACCCGTTTGTCCCTTCCTGACCCTGGTATTGCCACGTCAGCATCGTATGTCCTTTTCATTAAATTGACAGTTTCGCCCTCCTAAAAATTTTCATGGAACTTCTCGAAGTTAGTAGCTTGTTTTAAGTATTTAAAAATATATTAAAATAGTATTTTTAAAGTTTTTGACATTCATATGTCAAAATAATAAAAATATTTTAAAAAATTATTTTTTTAAAAAATATAATTAAACTGCAATATCAATCATATTATAATTACTAATTGTTAGAATTTTTAAATCATTCCAAGTGAAATGGAGGTTTTTATTCAGAAGGCATGCTTTTAACTATTAATTGAATTAATTAACATATAGTAATTCCCCATCTTAACACATGATGATTTACAATTTTGAAACATTATGGAAGAAGAACGACGTATTAGTTTCATAATATCATTAATCACTCAACTAATTTCATACAAATATATGACTTGAAAGAAATGTGCAGGGGCTGATGTATGGATGATTATTTCTTGGGTTGCGTGTAAGTACGTGATTGGGTGATGACGTAATACGAACGCAGTATTAACATCCTTACAAACGACAAAAATCCATTGTGAAATGATCATCTAAATTTTGAATAATAAGCTAGTGAGAGACATCCACGCACAGTAGAGGCGCGTCATTAGCACGGCCATTTGAAAGGGACAGAAGTGGCGCTGTCAAAGATTTTGACATTTCGTGACTAGCCCATCCCTTTCTATTAATACATGGGAATGCCCTCGAGATTTCAAGCTCGGCATCTTTTTTTACCTTATTTAACTGCGTTTCATTTAGGATAATATAAATAAATATTTCCATCAATATTCCATCCATAAGATTGTTGCTCGTCATATTGTTATAGCTAGCCACTCAACAAAATTATGTTCTTGCATTCTTGAAGTATTTTTTATTTTTAACGTATGTATTTTTGTACTCAATAAATTATTAATCTTTCATGGTAATTATGAGTCTTTTATACGAAAAACCCGTTAATTTATAGATAATATTAATCCTACGAACATTAATAGAATGATTTGATTTCAAGCAAATTATAGATAAATTATTAAATGGATATATGTAATCAGATGCTACCATGAAAGAATAATGAATTAATAATATAGTTTGGTAATTAATAGTGCGCGACTGCAGCAGCAATCCCCATCATGCAAGCATCCATGCATGATATTACAAATTGATATACACTCAAGTCAATTCTAGACTTAAATTTATTCAGCTGTGTTATAATTGATGGTCAATCACTATATATATATATATTCACATACATAATATCACAAATATATATATATATATATATATATATATATATATATATATATATATATATATATATATGCGATAATGATTTAAGATGGCCAATATATATAAACCAATCGACGGTAAGCAATGCTGCTTTGGATGGTAGCTACTGAATTTGAATTTTCAACTTGCGTGCATGAATAGAAACACAAGGGTACACGTCTCACACTCACATCCAAAATTGTGTGAGAATCTCGTTAGCCAGTACACAGTATATTCGGTTTAATGTTGATAGAGGTCTTTCTGATGTTTATTTTGGCAAAGACACCCTTATGTTTTCAATTTAAACAATTAGGTTTTTATGATTTGATCCATTAAAGTGGACTAGTCCCTTTGTTTATAGCCAATTTATTAATGGGTCCATCAAAATATGTGTAATATTTAAGTTGAATAGACCTGATAATTTTTTTTTATGAAGAAAAACACTTACTATTTTATATGTAAAACTAATTTCATTTACGAGTAATAGTTGGTTTGGCTATTACGAGGGAGTGCATTCATGATATAGGATGAGGCAAGAGTGGTCGAAAGTTGTCTAGCCAACGAGGACGTGCGATGTAGTATGCATTTGTGTCACGACAAGTCCACATTATGTTAGGTTTTCTGAATCACATGCACGCAGCAGAAAACACTAAATTTTAAAAAAAATTAGGAATCCTTAAGATTCTATTAGACATATTTATAGTTTTTTAGGGTTTATCCAAAGATTACTTGAAGATTAGATGTTCTTTTCAGCTTTGAGTATTTGCTATAAAGTTGGGTTGTCGCAAATCATAAGTCATTTAAGTGTTCGACTTCTAACGATAATTCACACGAATCACAGTGAAAAATTTCCTAAACCTTTTCAGAAGAGAGAGATTGCTATACTTTTAAGTGTTAACTCTTTTCTTTTGTGTTTTAAGTGTTTATGTATTGTACTTTTCTCACCCTTCTTTTCTTAGAAAATGTCAAATGACAGAGTTACCTCCTAGAAATAAAAGGGGTTGGGTTTAATTATAAAGTATTGATTAGAGAATTAGGAGTCGACACCTAGTATTATGATTACTAGGAAACTTATTGGTCCGCAAGAATTTAGGTAAGAGGACTAGTTATGCAAGGAGAAGATGCATTACCCACAATGCATCTTACCTATGATAAGCTGCATTGTTAATTAATTATTAATCTAAGACATGATTTTATTTATTGGTCTCATTTAATGTTCAAAGCAGATCTCCATTCTTTAGAAAATCTCTACCTTATTAGATTAAATTCTAATCATTCCAAGACCCTAATTTTAGCATCACATTTATTTTCTATTTTGTATCTTTAATACCTGAGGGTATGGTATACTTTATAATGTAATTTTATACTCCTAAATATTAGAGCATATAACTAAATCCTAACACTCCGAATAACAAATTAATTGTTGTGGGATTTTTCGTATTTTGGCCAAACCTTAATGGGTAATCATATATTGATTACGATATCCATTTTGTATTTTTAAAACATGATAAAAATTACAATTTTGTTCTTTTTAGAAAATATGCATGAAAAAAACTTTAGGATTTGGTTGTATGAACGAAAACAAAACATATTTTTGTATTTTTTAAAATGAGGATTTTTTTTGGATTTTTTTGCAATTTCAAGAGAAAAATTAAGTACTTTTAATATCAGGTTTGTATTTTACAGTATAAGTCTATGACTCAATATTAGGCAAAATTATTAGAAAAACATACGACAAACTTACAAATAATTTCAAAATGGTCTTTGAATTTGTTTTAGAATTTTTTTGGCCTTTTATTAGACTTGTTTGGCTAAACATTAAAATAAAGACAAATTAAAAAATAAAGGAAATATATTAGGGTGTGTTAGGCAAACACACCTTTAGTCTAGAGGCTGGGCTAATTGGCCTCAAGGTCCAAGCCCAATCCAGTTGGGTTGGGCTAATTAAAGGCTCAATAATTTCTTTTTCTTTTTATATTATTATAAAGAAGATAGGCTAGGGGTCCGACCCATCTCCCTTTGTTGGTAAAGAGATGCAAAATGATGTGAATTAATTCATGTGCTGCATGCACCGTAAACAAAGTGCAACTTGCTGAGAAGGAAGATTACCTAGTGCTGGGGATGTTGCTGCTAGGAGGTCCGTCATGAGGATGGTGGAGATGTTGGTAGAGTCCGCTGCTGCTCATAATAACTGACCTTGTTGTTGTTGTCTACGGCTATTAGTGTTGTGAAGAGACAAGCTGCTACATATAGAGCTATTGAGGGAAGCTATTGAGTCATGTTTATAACTTGTTGGTTTTGGGTTGCTAGGTCATTTGAGAGAAACATGGTGACGTTGTCATTTCAGCCAAAAACATATAAGAATAGGTCAGGGGCTATCGTAATTCTCTCTCTCTCTCTCTCTCTCTCTCTCTCTCTCTCTCTCTCTCTCTCAATGGTGTTTGTCACGGTGTAGGTGGATGCAGGTGAAGGAGATGCACGACTGTTGGTGTAGAAGGTTGGTTCTCAAGGTGGAGAGAAGGAAAATGTTGATGTAATGACTAGAGTGGGTGTTCACGGTGGTCTCTGGAAGAGGAAGAAGATGGCTGGTTGAGCAACTTAAAAATGGTGTGTGAATGATGGTTTTTTTTTCTCCAAATATTAAAAAAGTTATAAGTGGTTTGACTTAACCTTTCAATGACTAGTTTCTCATTGCAATTATTATCATTTCATCATGAATGTTCTGATTTAAACATTATAGCATGAAATATGTATGCTTTGTTAATTTTTTTTAGTTCTCAACATTATAATAATTGATTTTTTGAATAAGATTTTAAATTCTTTTTAAAACTCATTCCACTTGGACCAATGATTTCACACTCAATACTATTTGAGAACAGATAAAATATTTTTTCTAATTCACATAAGATGATGAATCTTCTTTTGATTATTCAAATACCTTTATATAGTTTATGCTATATATAATATCAGCCTCTTTTTTTACCCTTGATTAGGACAATGTGTGGTTAAGATCAAAACATAACACTCCTTATATAAGATAACTTAGTGATCTCAAATCTAAGGATCATTTACACAACTGGTATGAGAGCGTTTTCATAGACATATGTGATATCTCTACATGCAATTCTCTTACGGGTCAATTCAGTATACATATCATATGAAAAGATCCTGCATATTAATTCTCTATGTATCTCTTATACCCTAGTTTATAAGAGCAACTTCTTCTTTTCATAAAGGAATGAACATAATATGTATTGGTCTCAACAACTCTAATTAATATTCAATCTTAATACAACATTGATCAGGAATATTTATGAATAATATTTTAATGTAATATGAATATCATAATTATAACAAGTTTATAATTTTTTCTGTAAAGCATTTTTATCGCATAAACTTTATCCTTACTTTAAATTTATTAATTAAATATTAGATTTATTAATCAAATATAAATTAATATTAAAAATAAAAATATTTTATATAAATAAAATCAATACAACTAGCTAGGTTAATGCTTTAACAAGTGAGTGGGCCACGAAGCTAGCTGGTGCATTGCACAGTTGGAGTTGGAGCCAAGCCACCAGCCTTAGAAACGAAAGATATTTTGAGATTCTCTTGCTCTTCCCCAATAAATAGAACACAACAAAAGTCGTTGGAGGGCTGGAGCATTGCCATGGATGCATTTATATCATGTCTTTTACCTTAAGTTGACAATGAACTAGTGAAGAAAATTAATCCTACATATATTACTACAAACTATTTTGAATCCATCATAGGTGGCTTGATGTCATGTTTTATGTCGCAAACATCTTGCAAAGCGAAAAGATCTGCATCAATTGATGAGTTTGTTCTCTAAGTTAGAAAAATGGGGAGAAATGCTACTTTCTCAGTGCAAGAATCTACCGCGTCAAATATTATGCTACTTTCTTTCTTTCTTTCACATTGTTCTTGGTCTTTTTTCGTGCAAACAATCTCATCTTCGTAGTGGTAGCTAGAAAATATGCTTTGATTAGCTTGAGTAGTTGGTTTTGGAACTTCTTTATATCGGAAACGTGGCCGTCCCACATCCACAGATGAATCAACAAGTGGCTTGTTAGGCAGAGCATGTGTCGCTTCTGTTCTGTCTTTGACCTTTCTTTTTCCCAGTAATAACGGGATTTATATGTTCTAGAGACCATTGCTCGATGACCCGTTACATTCTAGACGAAATCAATATCAACCCAAGTAATGAAATACAAGCAAGACTTGCCTCTACGTGTTTTTTCTTTTAGTGTTTTTGAAATATTAGAAAATGAAAAAAATATTATTATTTTTAAAAAAACAAGATGAACACAGTACCGAACACTGTCTTCACAGGTTCTCATGTTCCTGCGATCTTAAAACAAGATAGAGGGGAGGAGTACACTGTAAAGACTGCCCTGCCATGTCCTAAAAAGATATAGATGGCGACATATTGAAGGAGTTCTCTTCGTTAAAACTTAGGAACGAATAATTATTGTTATCTAATGAAAAAGATGGGATGCACTAAATTTTTACTGTTTCCATAAAGCAAGTACAAATCATGTAAGAGGACGAACTGCTCCTGTATTTCCAGTGGGGTTCACCATTGGGATTCTCGGTGTCCAAATCTTGATCCATTCAAGGCCAGCCAAATTGGGTTTTAACTAATTAATTTATCTACACACTCAGCAGCCTCAGGGCTCCCCAGCAGCTCACACATTGGCATGTAGGATATTTTAAAGCTATAACTTTGTATTTTTAACTAAAAAACTGCATACTTTCTTTTTGTATTTTATGGGTCTCATATTCTTTGATGATAAGTATTGATTTGTATAGGGATAGCTCGGTTCTGTGATCATGGAATAAATACTAGTTAATTGCTAGAGGACTTGGTGCCTCAGAAAGTATAGACAAATCTTGTGTCGTGTATAATTCACTTCACTGTCAGGATCATGCTATGTATCTTTCAGTCAGTCTCCCTTTGTGTTCCTTTGCACCATCCATGAAATTATATTTATTTATATCAAGCTAGCTGGATAGATACTTAATTTGTCACATGCATGTTTCCATATATTCTATGAAAAATCAACTCGCTCAATCTTCTGCATTGATCATTCACTTGGTTAATTATCTCAAATACTCCTCTCTCTCTAGCGAAATTGATCACTACAAGAATTAGAAGAGAGAGAGAGAGAGAGAGATTTTCAACAAAGTATAACAACAACAACAACTCAAGTGAATAGTAAAGGAACCATTTTCTTTCGATTTTTCAGAGGAAGCTTCCATGTATACATGTACTAACATTTTTCCCATGAAAAAAAGCTTCAATAAGAAATGACAAGGGAGTAATTATCCCAATATGAAACGAGTGAGTCCAAAGTGGAGGTTGGCCCAGATGTCAACTAGCTGAGTTCTCAAACAATGATATCACATAGACGGCATGGGGCCTGAGGTTCCTTTTAAAACATTGTTTTGGTTATTGGTCTTAGTACAATCATGAGATTCCCATTTTCATATTAGGGTAGGGGAGGGGAGGTGAGGGGAGTGGTGCCCTACATGTTTTCATCTCTTCAACACCACTTTTTCCATTGCCCATTACATCAATTAATTCCCCCCCTCTTTCCACTTATGGGTTTTCATCTCTACTACACATTTTATCTGGATTTATCAGCAAGCAACTTTCACTCGATGCGCATCTGAGATGACTGACTGCTTGAATGAATGCTGCAGGTCAATTTGGCGATGTTTTCTCGGATGAGAAAATGAAACAGGCAATGGACAGGCATGTTGATCCAGATGACCTGTACCCATTTCTTACAGCAATAATTCTGTCCTAAAATGGGCCTCCCACACTGGCCTGAAAGCAACCTTTGCTAGGGGCATGCGCCGAGAAACCCTCTCCTCCCGTTGGAAGTTGGAACAAAGCACCTAGTTGCATTATTTTAGATATCATCCCGAAGGGCAAAAAAGTAAAAAAAATCAAGTTGCAACGTCGATACAAGTATATAACAATATTAGGTTGGTGGAGGGGAGGAGTTATTAGATGCTATCAAATATAAACACCATTTCACACTTTCAACACTTTCCCTTTTCTTTCTGCAAAAGTTACAATAATCATACGAGAACTGCCAATAACTCCGTCCATTATTGTTCACTTATATACCAGTTGAGGACTTGCAACTTCTTTAATTGCTACGTCGAAAGAGTTTGTCAAGTTTAGTTTTATGTTAAAAAAAAAAAATCATGCCTGCATTTTATTTGGATTGCGATAACTTCTGCTTTAACATGCTTTCTAAAAATGTATTTATTTAAAAACAAATATTAAATTAATATTTTTAAGTATTTTTCAATGATTTTGATGTTATAATATTTAAAATAAATAAATAAGTCCAAACAAAATTATCTTAATATATTTTCAAGCGAAAAAAAAATATGTTTTATTAATAATACATCATATAAATATTGTAACTTTAATATTTTAATAAATTTTCTTATTAAAAAATATTTTTTTTGAAATAGATCAATTGTTTTATTTGATGCAATATCTATCGACCATTTTACGTTTGTGTAGGTTTTATAAAGTAAGAAAACCTATATTTATATAGAATACCAATTTATCTTGACATTGCATTTTAATTATTAAAAAATTATGTAATGATCTTTTTGCTTCAAAATGCATTTAAAACATACAAAATCACCATTCCGACCCTGTGTGCTCGGTCGTCCACATCAATTTTTTAAAATCAGGAAGAAGCCATCGACGTGGGCTTTTGTAGCCGTAGTGAAAGTAGAGCTAGGCATGGATATGGGTCAAGATATGGATTAGCTTCCACTGTTTAGCAGAGGCCTTGACCACATTTATGGTTCGAGATTTCGATGTTGCCAAGAGTAATTTTTTTTTATTATATATATATAATAAAAATTATTTTTATGTTACAAATATTGTATTTGAATAAAGTTTTCCTGAAATTATTAATTGCATGAACCTCTCAGCTCACCAGATGTTAAGTTATAGTAAGAGCCACACTACATGAGAAGCGTAGCCCATATTAAAGAAATTTGTTTGCTTCGATTCTTACAGCAGCAGAAAGGCCCAATGGTTTAATGGGATTGAAATATGGAAGTGGAAAAACAGTTGCTCAGGTGCAGTCCAAAAAGAATAGCAGTTTAGTTACACCGCGCCTAGCTATAGCCCATTGAAACAAGGAAACTTCCGTCTATGATTTTATAGTCGATTTTATCGTTCATGCAGTTTCGATATATATATATTAACATGAAAATAAATTAATTAATAGTTGGCTATATAAACATGTAATCATTAATTTAATGGTATGTTTGAATTAAATAAATTTTCTTTCATGCTTAAATTCAGCTTTCATTTAGCTATTAACTTGCTATAATATGAGTTTTTAGCAGATGAGATGCTAGATTTGCAATCCATAGTTAACGAGATATCATCGTTAGAGTGTTCATCAGATACCTGTTTATGATCTACACTTAAATGTACCACAGGCTTAGAAACATTATTGCTTGAAGATATATAATCACTCTATTTTGATCTTGAACTTTTCATAGCCATCTAAAAAATATAACTAAATAATTAAGAATAGCCAATTAAATTGTCAATTTACTGTTTATAGTTTTTTAATTTATAAAATTTATTCATATAAAATAAATTTCTTTAGTATATTCCATATATATTAATTACCCTACATAAAATTTCAGCCATACAGTGCAAAACAAATATGCTAATCAATATAGCAACAAAAACTTATAACAAAACACTCACACATGTTATTCAAATCATGAAATTCTAAACTTGGCATACGTTCGCTAGGTCAGCTCGTGATGATTAAATTTCTAAACCATTGTTTAATCTGAATCCTTAACATCTTTATTTTTATCATTTTCATATCCATCATCTTCTTTGTTGAATTAAAGTTGTTTAATCCCTTCTTCTTCATCATTTTTTGTATTTATATTGGTACTCAATATATCATTTAACTCATCAATATCAATATAAATATAAGTATTCTTTTCGATGTAATTTTTTTTAAAAATCTTATTCTAACTTAGTAGATGGAGTAACTTGATATAGATCAATTAACTCATCTAGTTAAAATACATTTTCTTTCCTAGTTACTTCATCGTTATTGTTGATACACGACGTCGGGTGACGGCTCCGCTCATTTTTGTTTATTTAACAAAAAAGAATGTTTTTTTATTGGGGGAAATGAAGATTTTATTGGAGTCGCCATCTAGTAATATAAGGGAACTAGAAATCCTAAATTAGACACTGGTCCCAGAGATTCGGATATTGGGTTAGTTATGATTAAGGGAATGTAGACATCACCCTTAAAACATCCTTTCAAAAAAAAGGTTACCCTTACTTGTGTGTTTTTTATTTGATTCAAATGATATTATATTTTGAGCTTATTTGCAATTTTATTTTTTAAAATGGTTAACGTTGGTCCCTAAAAATAGGAGACGCGTTAAAAATGACATCAGTCCCTAAAAATAAAAGACTCGTCTAAAATATCGACGTTTAACCCTAAAAAGAAGATTTACATCTGAGTTACAAAAAAAATATCATGGACATAATCCATATTTGTTTGGTCTTTAAACTTTTTTTTTTTTTTTTTACATCGGTCCTTTTCTATAAAAAGAGACGTGTCGACAAACAATATTTGTTTATAAAAACAAATATTTTGACATCATTAAAAAATAAGTATAACTATTCTTGAGAAATTGGGCTTTGCACCCACGACCAATAAATATGATAAGATGGGTGTTGGACCCACGTTGTTTTTTTATATTTATTTTTTTTTGTTTTATTGCTTTTACATGCAAGAAAATTTACATACAAAATAAAAAAAAATGTTAGGAATCTCAAAAAATTTACCTGAGTGCCACTGTATAGCTGAAAGACTGAAATACCCTCGGATTTCTTGAAAAATTATGAAAATGCCACTAGCAGCGCGTGTGGCTCACGCACGATTACTGTTGGCGGCAGCGAAATTTTCCGGCGAGATTTCGAACCAACCGATGGTCGATCCTGGTAGATCTGAGGTCTAGGATTCTGATGGTGGTGGTCTTGACGGCCGTTGATGGCTGATGAGGGAGAATCGACGACTTGAAGCTTCGATGGCCGGCGACGATCGCAGCCTTTTTCCGGCCAGATGAGGCGGCGAAAAAGATAAAAACCAACGGGGTTTTTCTTTACAGTAGGGGAAAAACCTTTCTGTAGTGGTGCGGAGGCTTGAGACGGCCGGAAAGTGGAGATCGGATGAGAGAGAGGGAGTCACCGGCGAGAGGAGAGAGAGACTCCGAGATTGTGCTATTGTGCGGACGCGTGTATGGTGTACCGGTACCGCTGAAGGATGTGCGCCGTTGGATCTAGGATGAGACGATCGGATGGCTGTGATTGGCTAGATCTGCAGGTTGATCTGACGGTCCGGATGAGGAGAGCTGTGATCTGGTGTGGCGCGGTGCATTGAAAGCTCGGTACACCGAGTGACGTAGTGCAACGAGATCAAATCTTAAATTATTTCAAGGGCTGAAATGTGTTGGGATATATTTGGTATTTTTAAATTTTTTTTTTTTAAAAAAAAACAATATCTTACTCTGAAGAAAAACTAAAAAAAATATAAATAGTTTCATCAATTCTTTCTCTTCTTTTTTGCTTCCCTTCTTCCCCTGCTCTCGTGGCTATTTATAGCCAATTAGCAGGGTACAACACACATTTACCTTCCATCTACCTTAAATAAAAAATTATATTAACATAACTACTACGTCTATAATACAACTGCTCTGCTGACAAATTTTACTTTTTGTATTATTGATTTTGTTTTATTATATATAATAATAAATATTTACATAGATAAAATTAAAAATTCAAATCAGTATTAGAAAAAGCCCATTTCAACCGCAAAAAATGGAATACCAAAAAAATATTTGATGGGTATCAACCCGGTAAACTGGGTTTTGGTTGAAAATGATGGTTTTGACCCGAAACAGCCCGAAACTCATTTTTTACCCTGGTCGACATGGTTTGACCCGTATTGACCTGGTGAACTCGGTTTTTTGGTTGGAAATGACAGTTTTGACCCGAAACAGCCCGAAACTCATTTTTTACCTTGGTCGACATGGTTTGACTCATATTGACCCGGTGAACTCGGTTTTGGTCGGAAATGACCCGAAACAGCCCGAAACTCATTTTTTACCCTGGTCGACATGGTTTGACCTGTATTGACTCGGTGAAATCGGTTTTGGTCAGAAATGACAGTTTTGACCCAAAACAGCCTGAAACTCATTTTTTACCCTAGTCGACATGGTTTGACCCGTATTGACCCGGTGAACTCGGTTTTGATGGAAAGATGCGGTTGACTCGAGAAAAATATATTTTTGAATTTTAAACTTTTTCTTAATTTTTTTAGATTTTTATGAATAGAAATAACATTCAAGGAAATCTTGGTGAATCCAAAATTGGGTTACAACAGTTACTATCATGAATAACTTGAAAACAACTTCTAAGTTTGGTTTTCAAAATGAATAACCAATCAACTCTATTATGATCATTTTCAAAAAGAGTGTACTTATTGACATTGTTTAGCAACTACAAAAACATCATTGATACTGCAAAGTTTATCTTTTTTATTGATCTTAACCAAACCTTGATGAGAATCTACTATAATTCATTTATTTTGTACACATGATTAAAGATAACAACTGTTAACATTTGATGAAAAAAGTAAAGTCAATGTAGTTTTCTTACAATTATAAATTTCTACATACTTACCTGTGTTTCAAAACCACATGACAAATTGTTCATCTTGTATTTAAAACATTTGAGCTTTAGTAATAAATGAATTTTAGAATAAAAAAAATTATAATGTTGTCTATAAGGAAGTTAGTGACCATTTATCACAAATAATAATATAAGAGAAAATGATTTATCATTTTAAAAAAATTATAAAATTGACATACGTAACAAAAGGTTTATATTCATCACAATTAAATAGCACATAATTATGTGCTTGTTTGATTTCAATGTCTATCAAATATTTTATTGAAACTGCATTCTTAGACAATGATCAACCAATAGGAGAAAATATTAATAAATTATCACTAGAAAACAATCCACCACCATCTTCTTGTATTGAAACATGATTGATTCTTGTTCTCATATAGAGTTTAAAACAATATAAGATAAATATTGAAATCTCTTTAACAATATAAGTTTCACATATCAAAGCCTCAACATGCACTTTGTTTTTAACTTTTTTTTTTTTAAAAAAAAGTTTAACAAGTACATGCATTAAGGTAAACATATATATATATATATATATATATATATATATATATATATATATATATATTGACTCACGGTAAGTTTTAAAAAACACATTACTAAATTAGGATGCATGTAATCCTTAACCTCTTGAGATGATACATTTATTTGTATTACACAGGATCTCCAACTTTTACTTCATATGCTAAATTTACAAGCAAATACTCCATTGAGTCGAAGAAAGAGGGAGGGAAGATCATCAAAAGTTTGCATATTGTCTCAATAATTTTCCTTTTAAGTTGCTCCATATGTTGTGAACGTAACATATTCAAGTAAACATCTCTAAACAAAAATGATTAATCTCTGTGAGTGTATCTCATATCCTTTTTTACAATAAATTTCTATTTTTAATTGGAATTAGTGTTTGCATAAATATATAACAACCATGACATTTCATTCCATACAATCTGCATTTCTTAAAGTTCATTAATCTAACTATATTTGAAGTATATTCATTAGAAAATCACAGACTCTTAAGCCATTAATAAATAAGATATTGTGCTTTTTTTTTTTTTTCTTTTTTTTATCTAAGACAAATATGGCTTTAGGCTTTGCCATATGTACCTCATCATTAAGCAACTTCATATTCTGATGGTCATAAAATAAAGCTATGTCAATTCTCTTTCATAAAATGTTAAAGATGTTTTCAAACAGATCCATCTCAATATGTATGGCATTCAAATTATGATGAAGGACATTAGTATTCCAATAAGAAAAATCCTAAAAAATACTCACTTTACTCAATTATAGATCATACAAAAATTAGGAAACTTTTGCTTATCAAATTAAAAATCAAATATAATGTCTTTATACTGCAAAACTATATTATACAATTCTTCACCTGATAACATTGAATGTGCAACATCCCTTTCATTTTTACCTTTTATGAAGTCTTTTTTTGTTTTTTATGTATTAATGATGGCTTGACAAGAACCTCAGGTGGAAAAAAAAGAAAGAAGTTTCCATGTGTGTTATATCTCATAACCATCTCATACACTAAAAAATAATTTATAGTTCATATCAAAGCTGTTTTTATTTAAAAATTATGTTTTCTTACAACATCATACGTCAAAAGCCTCGAATGATCATAACTGTTTCAACACACCAATCAACAGTTGAAGATAAATATTTATATTATCATTTAAACTATAAGGAACACTTATGAATGTAGATAAAAAAAAAAAATTCTAACCTCATACACATCCCCCAATGTAAGTTGTAAATTATTAGTATTGTCGCACCTGACATCGAGATGGCCCTAAAAATAATTCACTTGAATTATGGAAAAAGAACAGATTTCTGGCATCTGGTTCTTTTAGGGGAAAATATCTTGTTTGAGGAGTCGCCACCTAGTATTATGGTCACTAGGAACCCTAACTAGTCAATAGAGATTCTATGGCTCGGGATTAGTTACGTAAAAGGGAAGATATTATCACCCTTTAAATGTTCTGCCTAAGGCAGACTGCATTGTTGGTTTTGTCTTAAATTGCCAAATATTTATTAATTTATGCTATGATGATTTGTTTATAATATTCCTGACTCTAGCGTCAGTGAATATTCGAGCTCGAATAATTCCACCTCTGGCGTTGGTAAAAATTCGTTGCTAAAAAACAATTAGATCAATATTCTTTATTTCCTACTCTAGCATCAGTGAACAAATAAATAAAAATAAATTTATTTTTATGCATGCATATATTTTTTTATTTTTCTAGCTAAATAAAATAAAATACAACGAATAAAAATAATATAAATTTAAACCGATATTTTTATTCTTGACTCTGGTGCCAATGAATAAACTAATAAATTTACATTATTTTTATTCATGATACATATTTTTTATTTTTTTCTACCTTTTTCATTTTTCTATTTTTTTATTTTTTATATTTTTTGGGTTGGGCCCAACACAGCCCACATGGGCTGGGCTACGTTCTGCATACCTTCGCACAATGTTTAGAAACACAATATGAGAGGATGAAGAGAAAGGAAAGAGCGTACCTGCTTCGGGAGGCGAAGATGCTTGCAGCGCGGATGGATTCTCGCCTTTGCGTCTGACCTTGCCTTTTACTTTCCTTTGCTGCAGTTCCTACCGCCTTTTCTGCTTTTTCTTTGTGTTCCTCTGTTTTCTTAGTTCTTGGGATGGAGGAATTAAGAAGATGACGATGCCGGTTCTCTCGGGTGGTTCTTCTTTCTTTGTTTTCTTGCTCTGTTTTAATCTGTGTTATGCTTGAATCTGGAACTAAACCAAAGCTGGGTTTAGTCCTCTGTTTTCTTCGTGTTCGTTTTCTCCCCCCTGTGTCTGCTTTGTTTCCTCTCTGTTTTTGCTCGTCTGGTGGTGTTCCCAGTGTTACTTCCTCTCCTCCGGTTTGTTCCCTTTTCTAGTTCTCTATCCGATCTTCTCCGTCTAAGATGGAGACAATGGTGGTAAAAGCACGAGGTGCTGCTGGTTGATGGACCAAAATTTTCCCTGGTTCGGTTTCTCTCCGTCTCACTCCCCGGTTCTGTCTTTTTTTTTCCCCTCTGCCTCCTTCTTCTTCTGTTATTGGAATCTGCTACTTTGCAAACGAAGATGGCGGTGTGGAAGGGCTGTTCCACCAACACTGCTCCCTCTCCTCTGTTTCAGTTTTCCTTGTTCTATCGTCTTCTTCTTTTCTGTTTCGGTTTGTTCCCCTGCTTTCATGTTTTCCTTGTTCTTTCGCTTCTGTTTTTGGAGGCTGTAACTGAGACAGAAGAAGATGACGGCGCTGAAACTTTTACGCACAATCGTTAGTAGCTGAAACAGACGAAGATGTGAGGTTATTGGTCATTAATGCTCCTTTCTTCAATTCTGCCCCCGTCCTTTTTTTATTTATGTTTCTCTCTAGTAGTTCTCCCCTATGGTTCCTCTGTGTTTTTGCATTCTCTCTTTTGTTCTTCTCGGTGCTTGTTCCTCCTAGTATCCTCGGTGCAGTGGCTGCTGAAGATGGAGCTCTGAAGCTGCTGCTTCTGAAGGCGACGAAAACAGTGGTGACGCTGGTGGTGACTCTTGTCTACTGCTCTCCTTGGTTTTCCTTCTGTGTTTCCTCTGCTCAGGACATCAACGATGGTGATGAAGATGTTAGGTGTTGTCGGTTGAATGGAAGGTTGCCCCCCCTCTGTTTTTTCATATGCTTCTCCGCTCTCTATTCTGTAGCTCTGCGTCTTCCCTAGTCAAGTCGATGGAGGTTCTTCTCTTGTCTGGGTTCCTGGAGGCTGAAGAGTTGTTAAAGATGGTGAAGAGATGGTTGAAAACCGATTCTGTGTCTCCCCCTCTCCCCGGTTTTGTCTCCTCTGTTTTCTTCTTCTCCCCTGCCTCCTCTTTTCTCTGTAATGTCCCCCTCGGTTCTGCCCTCCTCTCCTTCGTTGCTTTTTTCCTTCACCTCCTCTGTTTCCTTGAGAAGAAACAGAGGAACGAAAGCCTGTTCCTTTTTCTCCTCCCCCATCCCCTTTTTGTAATGTTCTTTCTTCTCTGGTTTTTATCCCCCCTTAGCATGCCATCGGTCGATCGTGCCTCTGTTTTAATGCAGGAGTAAAGGCAGCCGTTGTCATTTTTTTTCGGGTGAAGAAGATGAACAGTGTTGAGGATTTTTGCATTTTGGTCCTTGTTTTTTTGAAAGTTTGCAGTCCAGTCCTTGGGTAAATTGCAATTGAACCCCTGCATCTCAGCGCTATTTACACATTGGTCCTTGGATTTTAATTTGTTGCAATCGTGCCCCAATTAAATTCCAAACTTTGCTATTTCTTCAACTAAGTCCCTGATTAATTAAATCCAAAGTCCAATTAAGTCTAAAACTTATCAATTCTCCAATTAAGCTCCTGATTGGATTAATTAAATTAATTCCAAGCTTAATTAAGTCTCAAAACTTATCAATTCTCCAATTAAATCCATGATTGGATGAATTAAATTAATTTCAAGCTTAATTAAATCTCAAAACTTATCAATTCTCCAATTAAACCCTTAGATTAATTCCAAAGTTTAATTAAACCCCAAAACTTCTAATCATATTGCCCTTAACCTAAATTTTAATTTATTCTTTATTTATTTCATTTTACTTTTTTTTTTCATTATTATTATTATTTTTTCATCAATTGTTTTATCCTTTTCCGTAAATAAAATAATAAAAATAAAAATAAAATAATCAAAAATTGGGTTATGACTAGTATGATTGACCAATAAAAATAGGGTGCAACAAATGACACTAGTGGATAAAATAGGTAATCTTTATAAAATCATCTAGTTATACCATAATCTTTGAATAAAATTATTAAAATTATATTTATAAAATCATTCGGTTATACCATAATCTTTAAATAAGTTAGAGCTTTTATAGTAATATTAGCAATTATTTTATGAATAATTACATGTGAACTTGTAGAATTTTTATAAATATTGCTTATTAATATTAAATGAGAATAAAATATTTTTTTGTTATTTTACATGAATATGACATGTTTTTTCTTAATTTAAATCATTGAAATTCTTACAAACACTTATTTGTTTTTAAGTTTTTACTTAAGGAAATCATGTTGTTAATAAAAAAAAAAAACATGTTTTTGTTAAAAAAAAATTGATAAGAAAGAGAAAGTTTTGATTATAAAAATATTTTTTTTCCTTCAAAATTAGATATCTTGCAAATATTTATTTTAATTATCATATAATTTAATAAAAAAATTAAAAAGGGCTCCTATATATATATATATATATATGATGGTGCGTTTACACGCTTACCTAACCTATGTAAAGGGGCCAAGCTTCTTACAAGGATTTTGAAGCTGATTGGAGGTAAGAAAAACGTACGTTGTTAATTTGATGTACCTGTCGCATTTTCCCAATATTTTTGGTTTTAAAAAATAAATAAAAGAGGAAAAATTAGTCAAAACGGACGTAACATGAGACCAAAGACGAAGTCCTTAATTAATGACATTTAGAGCACCATTTGACATTCTGAACATATCGCCACTTCCATGTTATATAATATGAACCTAACTTCATTTTACTTTTCAAACAAACATGAACCGATCTCTATGGGCCAAGTAATCCCACTGAAATATCTAAGATTAACGCGGATAAGATAGCACTATGAACCTGTTTGTAAGGCTGGACGGTAAGAATTTAAATTTATTTTTATATAATTTTATTTTTTGTGTTCTTTTATTGTTTTGATATTCTGATTTATAAATAAATTTAAAAAATTAAAAATTATTTTAAAAAATAATCATTATCGTAAAAGCAAATATTTACTCACTGCACATCACACACGTAATAGAGTTCATACTACTAGCAAGTTGATCGAGAATATCTCAGTTGAGTTTGAGCAAGGGCATATAAAAACAAGATTTAGAGTGCTCTAATTACATCAACATCAATTGTAGTTTGGGAAGTCAAGCCTCACGATCCCTCACCAAACCCTTAGTCTAATCAACAAAAGAAATTTCCTCAGCTTGCCGGCCAGTTCCTTCATAGTTGGCATGCGTGAAAGTTAAAAAGGTCTTGCAAGAAGAATCAACTGTTTCTTTAATATTATTACATCTGCTAGATAATCTCAGTATATCTCAAGGCAGTTAGATATTTCCTTAATACGGCTTGATCGATGGCCTAAACACTGTGCAGAGTCATTATCACTTTCACTTTGTGATCATTTGCTTAATTAATATTTCTTTCTTTCACCCTTTAGACCTATATTATAATAAATTAATTAAGCTGGCGGGAGCGCATGCATGACTATCAAGAACGAAATACTGTTGCTGTCATGATTTTCATTTTCAAAATGGGAGATCACAAAGCATGAATCCTAGCTCTCTACGGCTGGTTAATCCTCTTTATTTCTTAATCCCCACAAGACTTTCCAAATGATATAAAATTAAAGCCTAAAAAAAAAAATATGTTAGGAAATAATATAAATCATATCTTAATCTCATTTAACAGCTTAAACTATTGGGTTCAGATGGTTTTTTGACATGGTATCAGAGCCTTTATAACTAAGCAGTCACGAGTTCGAATCTCACCATCTCCATTTATTTGATAAAAAAAAATCAAATACAAGGTAATGTGGGCATGTGCAAATTCCAAGCGCAAAGGACTTTCACTTGAGAGGATGTGTTAGAGAATAATATAAATCATATCTTGAACTTCGCCTAATAGTTTAAGCTATTGGGTTGAGATAGTTCTTTGACAAGATAAATAATACAAAAAATATGTCCAATCTAAACAAGTTATTTGTGCTTCTCTAAATCTCATAATGTAGCAAATTAGTGGTCAAACATGTTAAGAACAATAGGAGAAGAGATGGCTTAGAGCTAAAAATAAAGCTCACCTACTTTACCAATCGCACTAATGAGCCAAGGTTGTTTAGATTCATGGGGGGCTTTTCCTTTATTGTCTCAGTTTTCCTAATTGATACAGTTTGGTCATGAGCTAGACATCTTCACTAATAGGATAACATCTTCACTGAGGGATTGCCGAATGACAAATACTCGCCGGCGAACAATATTATTTTACCTGGTTTCGAAACAAAGAAATACTGATATGTTACCGTTATTTCTAATAAAAATTAGGTATTTGCACTGCAACGTACATGCCCACTCAATCTCGAGCAATAAAAGACAAACTCTTGCCGGCGACCAAATAACTACAGCTTGTCGTGCAACAAGATAACGGGGGTATGTTTTTAAATTCGTTATTGATATAGTCACGATGAAATCAATATTTTAGCTCTATCGACTGATTTTATAAGCTTAAAAAACAGACATTTCTTTTCTTCGTTTATAAATCAATATGTTTAACGAATTATGCATTTCCGTGGTTTTCCATCGGGCACGTGTGAAAATAATGGTGCTACCTGTCCATCTCATGCTTAGAATAAACATTTGTCATTTTTTTTCCGTCATAAATCTGTAGTGTTTCTTTAAATTGCTTTTAGCAATTACATAAGAAACATAGTTTAGCAATTAGTAGCCTTGACTGCGATCTACCACGCATCAGATTTTTTGTTTATATATATAAAAGTTAATGTGCATACTTTTTGACATTTTTTTCATAAAAAATTCTAAACATAAATAAAAAAAATTTATACACGTATTTAATTGAATAAATCAAGAATTATCTATGTAAATAAATAAATAAAAATTATTAATGATAACTAAAATTAAAATTGAAAAAACTAAAAAAAATGGATATAGATCAAGATATTTGATCTTGTAACACTGGTCATTTATCTAGTTATATTTAATGAATTTATTAATTAAAGTATTTTTTTATAAAATCAAATAATAATAGAAAGAGACACACATGTAAAATTAATTGAATAAAAAAAATATTATGCAAGGTTACATATATTAAAATATTATCCAAAAATAAATAATTGTTATTTTTAAATATAAAGTTCATCTTTATAAAACATAAAAAGAATTATAGATGAATCATAATAATCTCTTTAAAAATTAAATACATACAAAATAATTAATAAAATTAACTTTCATTTAAAAAAAAAGG
The DNA here is from genome assembly GCF_005239225.2 of Populus alba. NCBI lineage: Eukaryota > Viridiplantae > Streptophyta > Magnoliopsida > Malpighiales > Salicaceae > Populus > Populus alba. Next base: position 18,792,931 of record NC_133289.1, read on the forward strand.
CTAAATAAGCTAAATAAAAAATTACAGAGAAAGAGTATTAATTTAAATATAAATTTTTAAAAAAGAATTATTTTATTTCTTAAAAGATCAAAACTAGAAAAAAAAAAAACAAGAAGAAAAAAGAAAGAGACAAGTGTTGATAGGATTGACAGGCCAACGCTTAACCCATTTAGAAAGGGCTTGCACATGGACCTTTATTTTTTAAAAAAATAATGGAGTGGATAACATGTCGTTCATCTTAGATTATTATTTTAAAAAAAAAAGAGTTAGATGATGCTTTGTCTAATTTTCCAAAATAGTGACCAGAAAATCAAGATCAATATTGTTTTGACTTAAAACCTAAATTTGTTTTGTTTTGACTTAAAACCTAAATTTGTTTCATAAAAAATGCCTACAAAAAAAATCCTAAACACCTTTATAACCCATGAACAACCTTAAACAACCTAAAAAATTATACAAAAACCCCAAATCAACCCAAAATCAAAAATCTTTCATGGCTTAATTTGGTGTTTTAGGCAATTTTAAAGTGAAAAAAAAATACTTAAGTGTGGAATTCTTTTTGTTAAATAGAGCTCGTTGACACTAAAATTGACCAAATAAATCTAACGTCGGAATCTAATGATTTATCTTTAATCTAGCAATCTCCCTCTCTGCCTAACACTAAAATCTAGTGGTCTCCCACTTTTACTGTTCTCTCAAACCAAAAACTAAAAATAATAAAAATGAATTTTTATATCAAAATTAAATTATAAGAAAATTAAGGGACTGAATAGGTATAATTTGGAAATTTTGAGGTTTAAATTAATTTATTTGCGAGAACTTTAAACTCATCACCTATTTTTTTATTCATTTTGCAATTTGGTCATTCTCCTTTTAATTTTGTCCTTGGTCAACAAATTTAAAATCAATTATCCTTTAATTTAGCCCCAAAAAATGCAATCATGTAAAAAAAAAAAAATTAAAGATCAAAATGAAAAAGAAATTTATTTTTTGAATAATGAATCCATGATGAAATATAATTAAGAGCGTGAACAATATTTTATCTACAACCTTTAGCTTTTTGTTAATGCATTCAATGACTTTTTTTTTTTAGTAAAGTGAGTTGAAAATTTAATAACTTAAACTGATTATGTTATTATGACAACTATATATGTTCTGATGAGATTTATTTTCTTTCTTTCGTCTAATGTTAATTACAATTTAAAAAATCACTGCAGTTAAATTTAATAACTTATTGGGCATTATCATAGTGTGTGATTAGTAAATAATAAAACTACTTAATACATTGCATCATTGTGTTAAGAATACCTAGAAATCTATTTTCCTCAGAGTTTTGTCATGCATTACATTATTGCATTATATGGTATAATTAGAGGTGATAAAATCATTTAATGTATTATATTATTGCATTTAAAATAGCTTTAAAGATTACTTTCAGTGTAGTTTTGTAATGAATTAATGATTTTATTGTTCTTATATTTTATTTATAAAAAATATATTATCATCGAGCATTGTTGGTTAATGAACAATAAAATCATTTACGCCCCGTTTGTTTGCTGGAAAGTAGTTTTCTTTTGGAAAGTGAATTTCGAGAAAGTATTTTTCGATATTTAGTAGTGTGATGGAAAATAAGTTGGAAAATATTTTCTAATGTTTGGTTATGTCATGGAAAATGAGCTAGAAAATAACTTATTAATATTTTATTTTTCTCAAGTTTATTAAAATAATGAGGAACAAATCTTACAAATTAAAAAGTTGAATGAGAATGAAATTGAAAAAAATATATAATTTCATAAATTATCTCAAATAAAATAAATAATAATCAAAATAATAGAGATCAAATCTAAAAAAAAAAATGAAAGATGAAGAAATGAAAATAATAATAATCAACATTTCATAAATTATTTCAAATAAAATAAGTAACAATCAAAAGAACGAGGACTAAATTTGATAGATAAAAAATTTCAATAAAAAAATGATAAGGAAAAAGCAAATAGCAATTATAAAAATAAGGACCAAAGTTAATATAAAAATAAAATTTTAAGAGATGAAATTAAAAAAAAATATTCAAAACAAAATATATATAGCAATTAAAAGTTTGAGGATCAAATTTGATATAATCAGCAAATAATGACATTTTTAAATTTTTCACAACTTTCGGAAAGTGTTTCCCCCTCAAATTTTTCAAGAAAACACTTTCCTGAAAACCAAGCCAAATTTTTCTTTTACTGGAAAGTGTTTTCCATTGACCAACTTTCCTAATGGCAAACAAACACAAGAAAGTTTGGAAAATAATTTTCTGGAAACCACTTTCCGGAAAACAAACACAACTAAAGGGAAAACACTTTTCTAAAAACCAAGCCAAATTTTTCTTTGACTGAAATTAACCGGAAAATGTTTTCTATTGACCGGAAAGTGTTTTTCGTTGACCAACTTTTCTAATTATAAACAAACACAAAAAAATTTAGAAAATAATTTTCCGAAAACTATTTTCCGGAAAACAAACATGGTTTTAATATATTATATTATTATTTTTAAAAAAAATAGGGCCCATGCGTTAAAAAAGTTATGGCCCACGCGAAACACGGCACACAAATGTAGTATGGTCTAAAATCGAACAAATCTCTAGATAAAAAGAATGTTTTTAGCTTCTTATCACTAGGCAAAAAAAAGGAAATAGAATGCAGACGAGGACTGGGTGTGAGTCTGGCAAGGCACAAATCTAGAGTAGATTCAACCATTGGCTTGCTTTGCTGTTTCCCTCTTCATAAGTTAGCTGGAGACACACTTGTGCCATAACTTGGTGTATTTGGAAGCTTTTTTCATGGAGCAAAAAAAGAGAAACAACACCATCTAATTTCTGTTTCGCTAAGAATTCTGTGGTATAACTAAAACACACGCGCGCGCGCGTCTGCCATGCCTTTTCCATTCCCATAAAAGATCCTAATTTTGGTTTTGCAATCTTTGTTTTCGAGGGTTGAAGATCAAAAGAAAGTAAAAGTTGATACGTTATAAATACACGATCGCGTCAGATCCTACTCACTAGTGATTGCTGACTTTGCTAATCGACATGACGAACATTTTTCTAGATTATAGAGCATATAAATTAAGATAATATATACATACCAGATCGATCGATGGCTGAGTATATTTATTCACAAATGTTCAAAACATTGGGGTTTTAGTAGCTAGCGTATTAGCTTTTTTTATCGCAAGAGTCAAATTATTTTTTTTTATCAATCTAAAACAATATAAAAATATTAGAAAATTAAAGATTTTTATCCATGCTAGATGAAATATTTTTAAAATATTTAAATGGTGACACATTACATAGTATTTTTAAAAAATAAGTTTTGAGACTATAATACATTGGATTGATTCAAACCAACTATAATTACCATGAAACCCGCAATATGAGTATTAAATAGTGATAAAACCACGAAACTCGTAGTAAGATATAATAAGAAGTGAAATTATAACCAAATATTAAATGTTCAAAGTGAAAAAAAAAAAACAATTAATACAAAAAATGTTGTAAAAAATAAAAACCAACTTTAATAAACCTATATCAATGTTCAGCACACTTGGGGTGGGATAATTTTTTTAACCTAAAAAAAAAAGAAAAAAAAAAGGAAACACCAAATTTCCAAGTAAGTAAAAGAAATTCAATGCTTAAGTTATTGAGTAGATTGAGTTTAATAAGTTTAGTTAATCTAATAACACACACACACACACACACACACACACACACACACACACACACACATATATATATATATATATATATATATAACTCCAAATTAATAGCATGAAAAATCAAGCAAACCCGAGTTAATTTTTCAAAATCATAACTCGGGAAATCTTAAATTTAAGCTCAGGCAAAAAACTCAATTATCAACCAATTTAATTTAAAGGATAGATTTGAAAGGAAAAAAATAGTAATAAAAAGAATGATGACCAAACATTAAAAAAAAAAATGAGGATGAAATCACAATAAATAAATATTATTTATAAGCCATCTCAAAACAAAAATTAAAACAAAGAGTTGGGAATTGAATTTGAAATTAAGATGAAAAACTGAAAGATGATAAAATTGAGAAAATAATCCAATTTGAAGTGATTTTTTCAAATAAAACAATTGCAACTCAAAGAAAAGGGGCTAAATCTAAACAAAAAAGAAATTGAAGGGTTGTTGTGATTTTTTCCATAGGCGACATGTAAACTGAGGTAGAGAAGAGAAGGAATTTAAGGGCAAAAAAAATAGAATCAATGTGGCATCAAACCGGACAAAATCACCATACACATGTTGCCTAGATAGCTAGATAAAGAATGCTAAAATGAATCAAATAACATAGTAGAATATTTTTTTTTCTACCACTAGAGTTAGCTACATGCACTGCCCAAATATAATGCAGTGGCTGACACACTAACGCATGTCATGCACGTGTTAGCTATATCAAAAGACAACATTACCCTCAAGACCAAATAATTATTGTGAAAAAAACTGTTATTAAATGATGAATTATCCCCTATAAAGATGCTTTGAGAATTTTGATTTTAAAGACAATAGAGTTATTAAATTATGCTTAAAAAAGTAAAAAACATCAAGAATGCCCTTAGCCATAGTTAAGTGATGTTTTGTTTTCAAGGGTATTGAAGTAAATTCATTGTACAAAAAATTTAGGAAAAGTCAAAGATATCCCTTAACAATTCTAGAATAACAAATGATTTATGTGAAAATACAAATATAACCATCTAGGTCATTTCATTGAGTTTTTTTTTAAAAGCTAGAAATATAATTCGATCTGCTATTATAATCCCTGAAGAATCCAGTATTTTTTTTTATTATTATAAATATGAACCATTTTGAAGATTTCTTTGTGATCAGTATACAAATTTAAAGTAGTTGTTTAACCTGATTTAAAAAATACTCATTTCTAGGATAAATAGAAAAAATATATATAGATTACTTGGTTATGATGAAATCAATCTGCTTATAAGTTCATTTATAACTATATTTTAGGGTATGGTTGCATTAAAAATCCAACCAAGATTAAATTCCAGATCAACTTACTGGATCAAAGTCGGATATTTTAACAACTATAGGTTTTCTCTTTTTCTGCTAATTAACAAATGAATTAATTAATTTAAAAGTGTAGAAGATAATATGGGTTTATTGGAAGAAACAATTTTATATTGTGCTGCCTAAGATTCATCATTTTTTTTACTTTTTCCTGCGTTTCATTGTCATCATGCTGTCACCATGATTTAAATGAGATGCTATTATTATTAACTCTCGAAACATTTAGCAGCGGATAGTGGTGCCGAGTTCTTACCCCTTTTTTTTATTGTTAGGTATTAAATTCAGGGGTGGTACACACTAAGTTTTGTTCGACTCCCTACGCCCTCTTTTAGTGTATTTAATAATAGTTCATGAACTGCTAGTGATATTCACACTCTTTCCAGTGCCTCAACACTAATTCATAAATTATCCTAATTAGTACTAATATGTAACTTTAATTACAAGTCGTGGATAATTAATCACCGAGCCCATGAAAATAATTGAGGGATATCTCCATCTTTTGAAGCACTGAGTCCCACTAGTTAGATAATGGTTGATGCAAGTTTAACAGCCTTAGTTTTTTTAAGGTAAAATCTACCTTTCTTTTCCTTCCATTAAGAACATGGTGATGGCAATTTCTAAGCTTGTGCTGTGTAGCAGCTTTAATAGGGCAGGATGACGTTCTCTTAGAACTTTGTGTTGCTTCGAACATGTAGTGTTGAGCTTCTCTTAGATAATGGCCATTTTTTCCATTTTTGCAAGTACTTTTGGAATCTGAAAGAGTTCTTGTAGATTACTGTCACATTGTGTAGAGAAAAATAAGAGCAATGAAAGAAAATTTGAAACAAAATAAACATTAGCTATTTGATAGTAAAGGGTCAGGATGGAAGTTTCTGAAAATCATAGAATTGATATTGAGAAAATTTAATCTACAGGGGCCAAAGTCGAACATTTCTGAAGTTAGAAGAGCTAAAATACGTGTTTTGCCCTTAAACGCATCCTTCTTTTCCCTAATTTAAGACTTACAAATAAATTACTTGTCCTCGAATTCTCATAGAAATTGATATGTCAATCTTCAAGTGATAAAATATAAGTTTCATAAATTATAAATAATTATTGTTTTAATAAGAAAAAACTAATACCGCACGTAGTTTCTATGAAAACTCTATATAAAAAATTTATCTGTATAATTGTAGTCTCCAATCAATTTGCATCTTTCGAGAGTTCGAAATGGTCTTCCAACAAAAGAGAATGGCGTCTGAAAAGTGAACCAACTAATTAAAATGCTTAGTTTATTCAATAAACTTGAGGCAGGGAAGTTCCCAGAAGGAATTGCAAAGCCTTGAGGTATTGGAATACAGAGCACACCATAAACTTCACTGCGAGAATTCATGGCTGTTGATCAGCGTTCATGGTTTTGAGAAGTGGCTCCATGGTGGGGATTTGTGGATGAGAAGGAGAGCACCAAAACTAGTTTTACAGCTATATCGTGGAAATTACTGTAGACTGCAGCTCCTAGATCATTAGTGCGCTCAAACTTCCCTTGCTCTCTTTTTTTTTTTTTTTTATAAATGAATCTTGATTTAAGTTTTTAATAATTTTAAAATTTATAAAATTTGAACTAATAATTTTTAAAATATAAATTTAAAATCTAACTAGTTAAATTATAAATACCTTATTTTTGCTGTTAAAAGAGTTGGCCGAAACTCGAACAGTCATAATTAATTAAAGGACTGATTCTATCTCTAAAAGGTACCTTTTATCCAAGTTTTATAATAATTTTTATTCAAACCATGCCTCGTCAGCAACTTGTTGGAGAGGAAAAAAGCTTTTTGATAAACAAAAAATTTGTCCTCTCATCCTACAAAAGACACCAACACATGCATCAATTTAATATTCTTGAGCCTACTTTATCTTCCTATTAATACAGGCCATCAATTGACACTCCGAAGCAATATATTCTCAAGCAACTAGTATATAGCTTCGAAGCAGGCAATCAACTTCAGAAGGTTCAAGCCTCTAGTCCCCTGGTAATAACCGTTTCTCTCTAGTGCATATGCTTGCCACCCCCACAAAATATATCTTCAAGGCATGGAGATTGATCACTCAGCTATTCAAGAGAAGGCCAGGCCTTTGACTCGTGCACGGAGCTTGCTCAAGGCCTTGCCTGGCAAGGCCGAGGCTGAGGTTATAGGGTTTGCAAAGAGCGTAAGAAAACTTGGACAGGATGACCCAAGAAGAATCATCCATTCCCTAAAAGTGGGACTAGCTCTCACACTGGTGTCCTCAATGTATTACCTGAGGCCTCTCTATAAGAGCTTTGGGGAAGCAGGAATCTGGGCTGTGATGACAGTGGTGGTAATTTTTGAATTCACCGTTGGTAAGTCGATTGATAGCTAGGGCTTGAATATTGCTTTATATTATGGCTCAAAACGATTCCACAAGTTGTCGAATAATGTATTTCCATCTTATTGTTGTTTAGGTGGAACATTGAGCAAGAGTTTGAATAGAGGTTTCGCAACATTATTAGCTGGAGCTCTAGGGCTTGGAGCTCAACAGCTGGCCAATCTCTCCGGAGAGAAAGGGCAGCCCATTGTCCTTGGAATTCTTGTCTTCTTATTAGGTATGTTGCTTACACATATACAGACAAAAGCACTTCTGGTAAGACAATCTGTATTAATCCAAGTCACTCTGGGTACTGTATGCAGCTGCAGCATCTACATTCACACGATTTTTCCCACGAATCAAAGCTAGATATGACTATGGAGTCTTGATATTTATATTAACATTCAGTTTGGTATCTGTTTCTGGGTATCGAGTTGAAGAACTCTTGGTGCTGGCAAGTCAAAGACTATCAACAATACTAGTGGGGGGGGCAATATGCATAGTTGTGTCTATCTGTATTTGTCCTGTTTGGGCAGGTGAAAATTTTCATAACTCGGTTGCTTCCAATATAGAAAATCTTGCAAGCTACCTAGAAGGTTAGTGTGGTGACTTGAAAACCATTAACTTAATTCGTTTTGTTTCATCTAGATATTATTTGAACTTCAGAGGTCGCCCTTAAAAAATAAACAAATAAACTCACAGGTTTTGGAGGTGAATATTTTCAGTCCGGTGAAGGTTCCGATAGCGACAGATCATTTCTTCAAGGATATAAAAAAGTCCTCAATTCAAAACCCACAGAAGAAACCATGGTAAGGACAGCTTCCACTAACTTGCCCTTCTGTCTTGCATGAATGCCACTAACTTATGCACTTTTGTTGACCTTGGTTGAGCGCTCTCTTTACCAATATGTATGCCAGCTTGCAGTACGATTTCTGCTGGCTGTGCTAAAGTACTAATCAATGGGTGCTCCTAAAAATTACTGCAGGCAAATCTTGCAACATGGGAACCTGGACACGGCCGCTTTGGTTTGCGGCATCCATGGAAACAATACTTGAAGATCGGAGCGCTCTCGCGTCAATGTGCTTACCAGATTGAAACTCTTAATGGCTACATTAACTCTGATAACCAAGTAATAATCTATCACAAAAAATTTCTCTGACGTTTACAGGAATAAAAGAAAATTAATAGCCAAGATCCCTGGTTTAATTCCATTAGACAAAAGGGGGCCATACCTATGATAAATAATTACTTCCTCTATTTATTACTACACTTCATAAGTATGCACGCCGCCCATAGTGTTTTGATGAAATCACCCTACAAGGCTGCTTTATAAAGATACTTCCACTAAGAGCGTCACATAGGCAGGTTCTATAAAGAAACAAATGAAAAACAAAAAGATAAATGGATTCTTTTCTTCTTTCTATAGCTTATCAAATGAATGACTAATGCTGTAAAACACTAAACATATTATGCTACTCTTTCCAGGTACCACTAGAATTCCGATGCAAAATCCAAGAATCATGCACACAGATAAGTGCAGAGTGCGGCAAGGCACTGAAATCACTGGCCTCGGCTATCAAAACCATGACTTTTCCATCCTCCGCAAATGTCCATGTGGAGAACTCCAAAACTGCGGTCAAGGACCTCAAAATTTCTCTCAAAGCTGTCTCGCTAGAGCATGATCAAGAACTTTTAGCTATTTTGCCAGATGCAACAGTGGCATCGACACTGGTTGAGATTGTTATGTGTGTGGAGAAAATATCCGAATCAGTACACGAGCTCTCTAATCTAGCACACTTTAAGAGCGTGGAACCTACTGTGTCACCAGAGAAACCCCAATTACTTCACCGAGGAGCCATAAATCCTGTTTTAGAAGGTGACAGTGACCATGTCGTTATTACAGTACATGAAACGTCAACAGATTCTCAAGAAAATGAGAATCCTAAGGCACCAAAGGTTGGCCAACGTGTAGAATTGTAAATATTTGTTACTGACAATCATGGAGCTAGACTCTAGCGTTGGACTATTTTAGAGGGAAGGGTTGATAATATTGTTAGAAAATTTTTTCCATGACTTCATGGATTCCTTTGCAACAAGTTCTACTATGAGAGCTAGAATTGGCAGTGGATTATTAAAAAAGTATTGCTCCTTCTCTTCAGCTATAAATGTGAAGTAAAAACTATCTCATTCTATTGCATCCGCGACCAGCCATCGGGTGATGTTGCGTCATTGTGCAGTCATAAGGTGACGCTGCATTTTTATGGTGAAAAGGCCCTCATGCCGCCAGTTTGGTGGAGACGCAATGTATTTTGATTGTGTTTTCTTTTCTTTATTGGTGCGATAAAAAGGATAAAAAAATCCGATATAATATAGAATTTTAAAAATTAATTTTATATTCACTCGCTAATTACAGCTTGCATATACCCACATTATTAATATATATGCAATAGACCCAAGATGCGTGTTAATTTGGAAAAGTCTTCAAAAAAATGTTTTCTTCTTCTTCTTCTTCTTCTTTTTTACCAAGTAAATCCTTGGATAGCAGCAGATGCACAGTTTTTTCCTTAGGGATATTCCATCACATACTGATCATGGACAAGTTTTAGCTTGTAATTAGTGGTATACTTGCATCATAAAGGCACACGTTGGACCCATTATGGGCAATGTTTATGAGGTTTTACTCCACTCAACCTAAAACTTAATCTTGAGATCTCAAAAATATACAATTTTATATTAATTTTTTGAGTTTTTCTTAAAATAAGGTAGTTTAAAATCTTAATTCTAAGAATAAAATAGTTTTAATCTTATTTCTAATAATAGGGCATTTTTTGTCAGGTGGATGCCATCACGTATACATGCCATTAAAATATTTTTTCAAACAAAAAATAAAAATTGAAGACAGAGAAGGCACAACATATATATATATATATAGTTTTGCTTTCTCTATATTTGTATTCTCCTCCTCTAAGTAATATTCTTTTTACAACTTAATTCTAAAAAAAAAAATCTATTTTAGAACTGGCCAAGAGACACTGCTAATAAATTTTAATTAATGAAGTTTCGATACATAACATTTGATCAATTAAAAAAAAAAAAAACTTGAATATGTAAAACACAAAACAGAATAACAAATAATACATATTGGGAGTTGAAGTTTGAGTTGTTTCTTACTCATATTCCTGTTTAAATGAATGTTCTTTTCATGAAAATGCTTGAATTTTTTGTGTTATCAGTTGATTGCGGCAATCAGATCAAAATATGGATTTTATTTGGATAATTTAGAAGCTAATACCGATCCCATCACTAAATCTTATTCTTAAATTTTGCTACTTAATCCGACTAGAATCATTTATATACAAATTTAACAAATAGGTTAAAGACATGATGCTTTTAAAAACAACCTTAAAACCTATTCTTTTCTAGAATAGTTGTTTTGTTGGCAATGGTAGTTTTCTTGGCGATAACTTCTCTTTTTTTCTTATTCATTGTTTTAAATTAATTGGTTTTTATTTTGTATCAACAAGTCTAGATCTTGGTATTTAGATCTATATGATCATGTATAGACTACATGTTTTCTCTTCATATTGGGTGTTTTCTCTTTTTGAACAAAGATCTAGTGGTTATTTCTACCTAGATGGAGGAGATTGTTACTATCAACAAGGGATGGTAGTGCAGTCCAGTCCCCATTGATTTACTGTAACTCAAACTCATCAATGTGCGTGAGATACAATTCGTTACTATATAGGTAGCCTCCATTTGGGAATTTCATAGGTATTTCTTTGTCCTTTAAATTATTGAAATGATTAGTTGTTGTCTAAGATTATCATATATTGTTATATTGTCAATTTTTTCCAAACAACAAGTTGTAATTTCTCTGGATATAATATGAATATAGTGATTTATTTGTACTTGTTTAATACTATAAATAGTTATTTCTTTATAGAAAAAGGTTAATAGGCATCATAATGGTAGCAAAGCTAAGGATTTTATGTCGGGAAATGATGAAAAGAAAAGAAAAAAACATTGACTAATTTGAAACTACATATTGAACTAATGGCTTTTATTTTTAAAGAAAGTAAGAAGCACCAAGAAGGAATAATATATTCAAATTTAGACACGGTCTATATATAAATTAAAAAATTATGAATTAAATTAAGAAGAGAGAAGAATTAAATGCAAAAATCAATATGTGATTTAATGCTTTTTGGTTAAATGACAGCTCACGGTTTTGGCACTTTCACGATAATAATAGCACCTTAATTTCTTGTCGATTAACCTTTTTTTAATAAAAAATAATTCATTTTTTTTATATAAATCAAGATGGACTTGTTTTCTCTAGATGAATATTTCATGTGATCACTATTATAATTTATTTTTTACCCTTTATTTTTAAATAAAAAATAAAAATAAATATTAAGGAGCTAAACAAAAATCAAGAAAATAAATAGGAACCAAAATAAATAACAAGGGTTTGAGTATCTCTCCAAAACAACTTTGTGATAGAGATACAAAGGATAGGAGATAAGAGATAAAGAGATAAAATTTCATAATATATACAAAGATTAGAAGAGAATGACCTATATATAGACCAGACAATCAATAAAAAAGTGATTTGAGTAAAAAAAACCAAAAAAAAAATATGCAAAGAGACTGAAAGAAGAATTCAAGAGAGAAATAAAAAAAAAAAAAAAAACAAGAGAGAAAGAGAGAAATAGAGGAAATATTATAAGAGAATAAAGAGAATTTAAAAAAAAAAGGAACATTTCAGAAAAAAAAGATAGAAAGATTAAAAAGAAAAGAAAAGGAAACAAAAGGAAACCTTTCTAAAAACAAATCACCACCCTTATGCTCCTTATTCTCTTTCAAAACTACATTATAATGACAACATCAATAACTCACACTTAGCTTTCTTTCTACATCTCTCATGACATTACCACAATATAAACTTGGCCTCCATTATCATTCCTATCCTCTACAAACCAAAACCATCCTCTCTTCTCCATTAACACTCAGGCCACCTCTCCACTAAAGAATAAAAAGGTCTCTTCACACACAGATCTTTTTTCTATAAAACATTATTTTTATCTTTTTAATTTTTTATCTACTTTATTTGTCGCCGGAGCAACAAAACTCAAAAAATAATTTAAGCATTGGAGTTTTATTCCACGGTCCAGAAGTTAGCCATAAAAAATCTATTTCAGTGTGAAGTTTTTCTTAGACTTCATCACTTTCAATCAAGACAATTAATTTAAGAAAATGATATTTTTGTATGGAAAATGTTTAAGGTAAAAGGCTAAAATATATGATGCTGCTCTTTGCAGGCACCACAAGAATTCCGATGCAAAATCCAAGAACCTACTGTGTCAGAACAACAGCTCTCTAAGCTAGCACACTTCATGGATGCGGAACCTACTGTGTCACCAGAGAAATCGCAATTTCTTCACCAGGGAAGCATAATACCTGTTTTAGAAGGTGACACTGACGATGTTATTATTACAATACGTGGGAAATCTGCAGATTCTATGGAATGTGAGAATCCTCAGGCTCCAAAGCTTAGCCAGCATGTGGAGCTGACATGCATGTAATCTAGTGTGACGGAAATTAAAATTATTAAAAAATTTTCCTATTACTAGCTAGTGCATTGATTCCATTGTGACGAGTTGTAATGAAAATGAAATGACAGAAGAATATTAAGGAAGTAGTGTTCTTTCTCGTCAGCTATGCAAGTATTGTCGGCTCCATTGGGAGTACTTAATTTAATTTATTTAATTTTTCGAGTAAAAAAAGAAGTCACCTACTCGCCGTTGAAATAAATTTGACACGGGAAAAAAATCGATCTAGCGGAAACGAGAAGAGCACAGAGTTGGGATATGTTTTGATTCTTAAGGTGGCCGGAGCAGGATTCAAACTTAAGATAGACATTTCTTCCTTTCTCCCTTGTATTTTAGGGCCAAGAGCACTGCGAGTTCTGTATAGATATCCAGAGGCTTACTTATGAACAACAAAGACAATCGAGCGTACAATAAGCAAGAAAACTAATGGGATTTGTGATCGTTCCAAATTTAATGAATCCAAAAACCTCTTCAGAAGATCTCTTTCAACATACCTGAACACAACAACCCCTTGAACTCGCTCTAGAGAAGAAGCCTTGCTTCATCGACTCATATTATGATAAGAGTCCAACTCTGTAGGCTTGTTCTAGTCGTACGCCTTAATTTATTTTTTATTTTTAACACATTCAGTCAAGTTGCTCGAGCCAACTTATTTTTTAGAAATTTTTCTAAAATCTAACGTGAATCTTCTCATTATTTTATATTAATTTCAATATATATAATTTTGAGTATATATATAACTCAAAATATTACAAGATTGAAACTACTTTTAATTTATTCTTTTCATAAAAAATAAATTAAACTCATGAATCATAAATACACTATAAATCTTCAAATACCAAGTTAATAATTTTTTATATTATTAACATTCATAACATATATATTTTTAAAGTCTATCTCTTTAAAATATTATTTTATTTTTTTTTCTTGTATAAAGTTATTGTTTGAAATATTTAAAAGTCTATATCTATCAAATGAGATTTTTTTAAAATAATTGCTATTAATCATTTAAAATTTTTATATCAAGCTATCCTTCACCTTCAACTTAAAAAAAAAAATTAAATTATTTAAACTAAAAAATTAACTAACGTATAAACAGATTGAATTTTTGTTAAATCGTGAATTTGACATCCACTATCGAGTTGTTTCCCACTAATCAAGAGCTTTGGATTTTCTGATAAGCCTATTGAGTTTGGCAGCCAGATCAAATAAGGAGACATTGACAGAAGCCAGGAGTTTTAGCCAATCCCATCAAGTTGGACGTAGTACGTACTCGTACTTTTGGCCAGTTTAATTCAACTTTAAGCACGTTTAATGGAATATCGACAAAAGGTTATTTGTAGACACGACTGGTGGTCCTAATTTGATTTCAACTGTCAATTTTCTAGAAGCAATACTTGAATCACAATTTAAAAAAAAAAAAAAAAAGATAAATTAGTTTTTGCTATGTATATAATATTCGAGAACCCAACACATATAATATGAAAATTAATGAGAACTAAAAATTTGGAACAAAGTTTGACCATTCTGCTAAAAATTAAATGGCTATAAGACCACAAATTCCGACCACGAAATTTGGTTGTATGTTAGGTACATTAGCATAAACGTGCAGCGGACATAAAAGATAAGTGCGTGCTTCATTCCATTTCTCTCTGATTATAAGATTCCCTTGCATGCACAAGATATATTAATAAATTTGAACATATAAATTTATTTAGGGTTTTCAGTGCCATCAAGTACTGATCTCTCCTTCCCCTGCTTTCCTTCCTTCAAAAGCAAAGGTCCTGGCTTCCTCTGATGACATCTACAAGGTCCGCCTCTCGAATCATTTGTTCCACTTATGGACAAAAAGTAGGGGCACCGAAACAACACTTTAAAAGGTAAAACACCGGTACAAATCGCAGAATCACATAGAATATGCGCTTTTAAGGGCATTAAAATATTGCTAAAGCATGTGTGACTCAGTGGTAGCATAAGCATGACAACTGACAAGGACTCGCAGAAGAAAACAACAACATATAGTGACTGCAATCCCGATTTGAAAGATGAACATTCGTCAGGTTTTCCAGTCTTTAAGAGTCAGCAGAGGAAGAATCAAATTATATATACTATACTATACGGGATATAATATGGATCTAAATGGTTGTTTCTCTTCTGTCTCCCATTAAAACTATCAGAAGGAGCAGTGGCTGCAATCCCATAGCCTAACCACACTCAAAAGCTGAACTTTTTACAGCATCGATCAATATAACAAGACCAACTTATATAAAGTAGACAGATTCATGCATGGCAAAATAAAATTATCAGAAAGGAAACCTGAACGGGAAGGTGACTGATCATATACATGTAATTAGCTTGAACCTGCTGGTAAGTATTATATAATTATATTCAACTACAGGTTGCATACACCATACATACATGTACAGATGGTCTGATCTCTTTTGGCTAAAGCATGTTCACAAAATATTAACACCAAAAAATCTCTTCCAAGATCCTCAGAATTCTGCACTTAGAACCCTACCACTAACGATACGAATCCAGGATCAAGTGGCTAATAAGTACTTGTATCAAAGCATCAGCCAGCTTTCTTTGACTAATCTTTTCTACTGGTGGTATTTTATTCCCTGAAAAGAAGATTATCAGTACTAATGAGCATAAATGACTTAGATTCCCCAACTGGGCATGAGAATTCTAGTAGTACATTCATTACCAGAGTGCCCAAAGCTTTTCATCTCTGTTAATGGCGATCACATGCTAAAATGAGAATCGTTTCAGTCATTGTGAACCCAATTACATTAATCTTACAGGCAAGTAAATTCATGGAAGTTTAAGAACGCACATGATGCACACAAACGGAAAAGTGAGTGGCCAGCATTACATTTTGTCTTCTTGAATCAAATTCATATTTTTCCTTTCCAAATTTTTTGATATAAAAAATCTATATGACAACAATTAAACGCTCTCTCTCCTCAAGTCATGATCTCTCTCTCTCTAGATAATATTTTGGAACCCAAATTGAAATCAAAACCAAGCTTTGCCTAATCAATATTTTCCTTTTAGTGACTTACGTTGTTGATTCAAAAATAATTTGTCTCGTCTCATGCTTTTACAATCTTTTGCTCTTCAATTTTGTGTCTTAGAAGTGTTTTGGGTATGATTTGGTGTGATTTCAATTAGTGGATATAGGGTTATCAAATTTGAGTAGAAATTTCCCTCAGCAGATTCTTCTCGAAGTGCAAAACTCGGGTCAGTAGATCTTAGGAAAACATGATAGGTGGTGTTTAATTGTTGACGTTGTTAGGGTTTTAGGTTCTTTGATTTCTTCTCTTTCTGCAATTCCAAAAAAAACAAAGCAAAAATGACATTTTCACCAATTCTTCACTTCACTACACACTCCATTCAAAAGCACAAAATTCGTTCATCAATACTGCCAATAATAATTAAAGAACGCAATTGGCAAAGAAACTTAGGATTTCATTCGCCTCTCATAATTTTGAGTTTTGAAGGAGAAGGGATTCATCAAACTCAGCCACAGAACCAGCTAATTTAAAGAGCGTATAGAAGGTTTATAAATATTTTTGAGTGAATTAGTTAAGAAAGAAATATGATTTGTGAGGTTTGGGTTGCCTGATTAAGGAGGGGGAAAGATAAGCATAGCGGAATGGGTTTTTTTAACTTAATGTTAAAGTTATAATATTTAATATAAAACTAATTTAATTATTAAATAAAATATAATGGGAATCATATAAATAATAAGATTTTTTTATGTCGGTTTAAAAATGATGTAAAGTGTTATAAATATATAAATTTAAAAGATTTGAGACAAAAAAAAAATTTAAATTGTAAGACGTTGGTTTTTTTATCACTTGTGATTCATGTAATTTAGTTACTTTTAGATGCTCTCAAAGTTATTTTTTTATTTTGATTCACTTTTATTTTTTTAATTACATTTTTTTTATGATTAATTTATTTCTTGGTTACATTTTTTGGTGTTTGATTTCTTCAAGATTAAATTTCATTGTTTTTCTATATGTTATGCTTTTGACTTAATCATAGAGTCACAAGTGTTAATTATGTTATGAATTCTTTTTTTTTTATTTAATAATTATACATTATTTAAATAAATAATTATTTTATGATTACTTTCAATTTATATTCAATTACGTTGTCTCGATCCTATTATTTAAACCACGAGTTTCTGTAAGTTTTTTTATAAAAAAAAATTTAAAACAATTGTTTTGTAATTAATTTTTGCATATTTTTTTTTTTATTTTTATTTTTTATTTTATTTTATAGAAATAATTTTGTTTTGTAAGAAAAAATAATTATTTTGAAATAATATTTCAAATATATTCGGCTATGCATATTTTTTTTTCTTTTATTTTATTAACTCAGTTTCATAAATATTTTTATTTATATTATCTTTGATTAATTTTAATAAACAAGTTCAACGGGCATATATAGGTAAATTATTTTTATCTACAGTCATCTCTTAATTTTTTCATTTTTTTTTTATTGTTAATGAATTTTTTTATTTATTTGCATAGATTATTATTAGATGTTTGGATAATTTTTTTATTTACACTTATAATTTTTTGTGTAAAAAAACATATCAAAATAACCTTTATACTCAAGTTTTTTTTCTTAAAAAAAAATACAACCTATTGTGGAGCAAATGTCAAATCAAATTTTTATTTCCCTTTAATTGTTTTTTCCTCGCCCTCATTTTTTTATATACTTTTTTTTTTCATGAATTTATCTTTTGAATATTTGATTTGTTGGAGATTCGACTTCTTACGATTTTATTGTTTCACAATTGTTTTTTTTATGAAAAAAATATTAGTTTGGTGATTATTTTTAATTTTTTTTCTCTGAGTTTATCATGATCTCATGTTTTGCATGTTATTTTTTAATATAAGGTTTTTTTAGAGTTGTTTTGTTTGTATTTAATTTTTCAAGATATTATTCTAATTTATTTATAATTTTATTTAATTATTTATACAAAAAAATTTTATTTTTCAAAATAAAAAATATTCAATTTTAAATAATATTAATGATTTGTTTGGCCTTGAGTGATTTTTATAGAACATCAATTTATTTAATCATTTTTATTTGTGTTTATCTTTCAGATAATGAGGTTTTTAGAATATGAATTTATCTTTTATTAATTTAAGTAAATAAATTTAGTTAACATAATCAAGTGAATTAATATTGAATATTTTAATTTGCATTTATCTTTTAATTATTTTTTTTATTTTTCTTCTGGTTATTACTAACAATATTTTTCATTTATTTATATAATTAGTTACTGATTTATTTAGTTAGATGCTTCATATAATTTTTTATGTTAAAAAACATTTTGAAGTAGTCTATATATCCAATATTAAAAAAACAAAAAAACAAAAAAAACAAAAAACAAAAACTGCTGCATAGCACAGGTTAAATGGCTAGTACATCTATAAAACGTGGATTATCAAAAATAAGCAAAAGCAAAAGAAAACGTAAGAAATCAAACAAACAGAAGAGACCACAGAGAAATGCCGAAAATGAACTTCCAACTTAAGAGACATTTATCATTGATACTTTCTTACATAAATGCACTGTTTATTTGCACTTGGAATCACCACTACATACTTTAGCATCTACCTGTATCTATTGAAAAGAAATAGAAACAAAATTTGGAGGTGGCCGTTGAAATACGTGTGCTTCAGATATAAATACATCAGTAATGAAAGAAAACTTTCTTCCAGCTAGCTAGTTTAGGATCTACATACTGTGTGTGAATATTATACAGGAGATCTGCGATATCGACAGTTCTATCTACTTACCACCCATAGATCGGGTTTTCTACTTGTGGAGGCAAGAGATGGAGGTCTTTACAATGCTGCTTGTCATAGTCCCGTGTCCCGGGTATGGCTCCAGTACAGAGTCTAAGAAGCTCATTCCCTGTGAGGCAATAGTGGGCAAACGCCAACCCTCCATCAACCATCCCTGACATATTAGGCGTTGAAACTGCTTTTGTGATGCTCCACCCATTAGTTTTGCTCAGTTTTACATCATCTTTTTCAGGATGCAAGACTCTATCAAGCTCCGAATACTGCATAAATCTCTGGGTGGCTGCCTCCCATGAGAGGTTGTAAATTTGCTCTGGAGTAAGAGGATGAGGTTCATTTGCTAATGCTTCCTTAACTCTTGCAACAAAGTCCTCAGATGTCTTGTAAGTCAAACAGTTGGGAAATGACCTGAAGTACTCATTTGATGGGTGGTCCGCACATACAACAAATTTTCCCATTGCTAGTGCCTCAGCAGTGGCCGTGCAGAGCACATCACTGAGACTAGGATTTATGAAAACTTTGTACCTTCAAGCAGAGAAGAAAATGTTAAAAGCCTAAAGATAGTGAAAACACAGCCACAATGATTTACTAAAACCCAAGTGTCTTCAAGAACGGACAAAAATCTTTCAAAAAGAAACAACACAGACATGCTTCATTCACTGGTGCCCTTTTACTGCCAATCACACGGCTGGAAAGTTTTCAGTAGGCTAGCTCAGAAAAAAAAGCTCTACCCGATCATTAGGATTTAGTCTCTTTTTTTCGAAGTTATAGTTCTTGAGTTATTATTAAATTTCTTCCGATTTACAACTTGCACATATGGTAAAACACCAAAAGACAGTTTCTATAAAATCCTTACCCATGAAGAGAATCATCCGCATGGTCCCTTCCTTTCAGAAAGTTGAGATTCAAATCCAATCTTTTAGCTGTAGTCTGAACTTCATTTGCATCTTCTCCATTTCCAAAAACATCTAAATTGAAGCCATCAAGATCATTCTTGTGCTTTGCCAACAAATCTATTAACTCCTTGTATCCCTTGGCCCATACCATCTTGCCTAAGAAATATGCTCCTTTTGAGAAGGCTTGCTGCCCAAGTTCACTTTCAGCTGCAACTTTTTCCCCAATTTTCAAAAACTTTGGATTCACACCATGAACATTGCAAATTACAGACTTCGGTAAATCCTGGGTGGCAGCAGAAAGGCGAAGGACCTGAAAAGTGAACATGAAATGATTTAATCTAGATAATAGGATGAACGTTTCAAAAACCAGCCATTTATATGGTTAACACTGCTATAGCAACAAAGTTTAGGTGAAGCCACCTTTAGTATCCAATGATCAGTGTATCCAAGAAATTAGTCAATTTACCTTGTGGCAGTATGCTCGTGTAACCAAGTTGTTTATGTGTTTGACAAAGAATGCTTGGAGAGCCCCATTCTTCTCCCTCTTGATATATTCTAGATAATTTGTGTGGACAACACCAACAACATGATTGAACTTCGTAGTCCAACGCTTTCCATGGTGATACCAATTCAGGTGTTCTGGCTCTTCCAGGATGGCAATGTCAGCATCTTTTGATGGAATGAACTGGGAAGTATCTCCAGCAGGTATTATGCTTCTCCTTTCCTTTGCAAACTAGAGAACAATAAGAACAAAATTATCAATTATCCTTTTTACACTTCAATACTATCAACAAGATGGTGCATATTATTATCAATCAGCTACCTTTCCGGGATAAAACGAGATCTTAAAATCAGCTTTAAAGCCAATCCTTTCCTCAAGCCAGTTTCGTATATAATTCTCCTGCTCTTCTGGTGAAGTAAAAGTGAGATTGTTAGGATAAACTAGCTCTTGATCTGACTTACCAAGCCATGGAACCAGCAGGGTAACATTTTGCTTTTCAGACTTTGCTAAATATGCTGCTCGAAAAAGTGGATTAACAGCTGTTCCAGTCATCCATGGAAGACTAGCAGTTGTGACAATTGCAACATGCCTCTTCCTATCAGACGGGGGATGCTTTGATAAGTCAGTCCAAAAGCCTCCATCATAACAATGCCCTGTACTTTGAAGAACACTGGCTATTCTTAAATCCAGTTCATCATTTGCATTCTCGTCAAGGAGGGTCGATTCTCCTGAAGACAGCGAGGGTAACAAAAGTTGGTTCTTGCGACTACTACACAAGCTCTCCACTATCTTGTCACAAACATCTGAATCATAACGAAAACATCACAAAACTCAAAAACTGCATAAAGGTCAACCAACATGCAATAAGCATGTTTGGTGGAAAGAGGAAAGGCATTAGTCACAAAAACAAATATTTGAAAGATGTGATATTAAATTAGTTTCCCGATAACAGTAGTTTTTGACAACAGTCACCATTGACAAATGGATTTACATGCTTTTCTTCAAGAGATGCAAATGGATGGTGTATCCTTCCACATCTGGTACTATCAGTAGTGAATATCAACATACTATAGAAAATCACATGAGGGTATGAGGCAGGGGTTCAATTTGCTCATAACCGTGAAACATCCAATCACACGTATGAATATCACCTCAGCCTGGTGTGTTATAAAGAAAAAACCTCGGAATGAACACAATCCACCCCATCTATTCACTATCCTCCCCCCAAACATTCTACCCTCCACAAAAAGATAGATTCTGAACCTATTACTACAATATTTCTCACAAGACAACATACTGAACTTTTTTAAGCATCAAGAATTACAATTTAGCATCCATGGTGGAACCAAATCATAGTCATCATACTTAAATCGTATCCAAAACAACCTCCAGTTCTATCCAACAAAGTCAATAGTGCCATTGGTATGAAAAATCTTAATCCGATGAGGATTATTCAAGTAAAAGCCTCCCTTTGTATTTCATTGCCATCTGGAAAATTGCAACTGGTTCATAAATTTTCCACACATAAGAGCATGAAATAAATGTAGGCCATGCCTTCTACAAAATATAAAGATCTCTTTAGGTACACAAAAGATCGACATTCAAGAATAGTCCAGCTAATTAAGCAGTATTGACAAAAATATTACATTCACAAGAGAGCACGCATGCATATAATCATGCCTTTGCACCCGGAGCGTAAGTTTAGAAAATTATAAAACTCAAGTTGCTTGCCTTTTCTGACACCAAGTTGGTCCAAGAATGGCTCAGATTGCCTGACCAAATATGCCAAAAGTTCAGGGACATCCAGTGGTGGTACTTCCTGCATCAGGCATACACGAGCAAACATTTGGCATATTTATTATTCAAGAAAAGATCTTAAAAATAACAATAAATAATTCTATTTATGTTTTCCTCCATGAACGATCAGAAAGCCAGCCAGCTTGAGTACACTGTAAATAATGGAGTCCTAGGTTAAGAAGTAGCCAAGCTTAGTAAAGTTCCAGCTTTCCAAACAGGCTCAAAGTTCAGCCTGGGCAGTCTATGATCTTCAAAAACAAAAAGGAGGCAACCTGATCAAGAGAATTAATGTGCTCTTACAATTTCAAATCAAGAAGACACCATGCGCGGCAACCCTTTGGTGCCTTTTTTTTATCTATTTGCTTTTATTTATCAGGAAAAAATAAAAATGGAAGACTAAGTGTAGTGTACCCTCCAGCTATAGCACATAAACTTCAAAATTGTTCACTAAAGCAAGGACAATCAACCTGCAATATTTTTATATTTACAACCATTAAATGACATACAAAGAAAGATTGAATTTCAAAAGTTGTAAATATATCATATAGATAGTTCTCCACAAGAATATTTTAGCAGCATGGATACTAAGTTCATTCCTCCTGTGTGGAGTGAGGACATCAGAGCCACAACTAAAACTGTCTTTTTCTCTCTGTTTTTTCCCCTTAGATAGATAATTTGATTCTGAACAATCCCAAGTAATTTACCACAGGTTTAAGTGGTCTCAACACCCAATGTCATCAATTGCTTCCAAGTGTAAGGTCACAAAATTTGGAGGGGACACTGGTTTTTAGATGATATTGGACTTGCACAATTCATTGTGACTTGAGCTTTAGTCTAATGGATGCAAAACTAAAAATGAGTCTCGCTGTCTGGAGTTAGGGGAGATTTTGGCGACAGAATGCAAAAGTATATACAGGTAAACATCTAACCTTTGACTCCTGAGGCTCCTTGTAGATTGCTTTCTGCAAAAATGCAGACAGAATGAGACTCCTTACATTGTTAAAAGAATGAATGCAGCTAATGATCATCTAATGAATATTAATGAATGCAAAATATGCACTGATGATTTCAAAACGTTATATTGTACAGTAAGTGTAAGATTCTACTAAGCTTAAGTATCAAACACCAAACCAGGGGAGAATATTTTGGTGTGCGTATGCAATCCAAAGGTCAATCTAATTCATTCTGTGGAAGAATGTCTCTATGAGGATCAACACATGTCCTACAGATTTGAAAGCAAGCCCTGCATCTATGTCACCCAGACCCAGACTACCGTATTCATGTCAGACATGTTTACATGAACTCCTAAATGAGAGAAAATCTCATAATGATTAACAAATCTGAAACTTGAACAAGCACAACAAACCAGACCGTGGTGCACATGTTGACATAGCTCTTCATAGACGAACTCACAGCAGCCAAATGGTGAACTTAAAAAATTCACACAATGAAAATAGGGTCCTATAGCTAATTATAACCTTACTAATGTCTAAATGCCATTAGGGACACCAAAGCATCAGCCTTTTTCTCATTACTTAAACACCAACTTCATCATTCCCAGCATATTTCAGCTTACACAAGACCATTACAGTCCCCCTCAACTGCTTCAAATACTTTAGCAAAAGTTTCTCCTTAAGCTAGTGTTTCAGATATGACCTTCCAATTTGTTAGTTAACCATCTTAAATATAAAAATGGACAACCAATAAACATTTGAGTAGTGCTGCATAAAGTCATCTAGCTTTGTCCAGCTAATAAATAAAGAGACCAATAAAACCGATCAACTAAAAAAGACTCTACTCCAAACAAAATCCCCAAATTCCCAAGTCTCATATAAGCAATAAAACTCAAAATCCTATAAAAACGAAATTGCTCATATTCTCATCTAAAAAACTGCTAAATAAACGAAGCCACGAATAAAAACAAAATAATAGTAATAACAGAAAAACATACCAAGCTAGACTTCAGTTTCTCCACAAACTCGCTATTCTTAAACCCACCAAATATCTCACCGAACTCACTTTTCTTCTCAAATTCCCTCAACCTCCTTTTCAAAACCCGTATTGGCTTCCATTCCCCAAATTGCTCTCCTCGTCCCTCCTTTCCTTCCCCCCAGAACTCCCTAAACCCCAATCTCCTCCTCCTATCAAGACCCACAACCCCTCTTCTCTCCTCTCCTTCCTCCTCCCCCGCCACAATAGCATTCTTTATCGCCGACAAATCAATCCCTAACTTCGCTCTCGGCCCCCACTTCTCTAAAACCTTCTTACTTATCTCCGGAGCCGAATAAACTCTCCGAATTTCGGAAAATTTTGGCCGCAGCTTCTTCACAAAATCAACTTCTGTAGGTGAAGTAGAGGATTTGAGCGGTGAAGATACAGAGAAGGATGCAATTGAAGCTGAATTAAAGAAATTTTCGATTTCGCGATCGAATGAGTTGGCTAAATTCTTGAATGATTTGGCTCGTGATCTCATGAGTTGGAGATCGGCGTCGGCTGAGTCACGGACTTCTTTCCATCCTCGTGAGATTAAAGAGAAAGGCGTGTTGTTGCTGTTGGTTCTCGTTGATGTTGAAGTGGTTTCCATGCTAAAATTTGTATAATTGGGGTTTCTTAATATGTGAAATTTTGGCAGTTAGAGAGTTCTTTCGTGGAAGAGAAACAGTGCAGATAGGCAAAGATGCAGACAGCAGAGAAATGAGGAAGGAGAGGGTTTCTTTATTATTATTGGGTTTCTTTATTATTATTATTACTATTAATAATTGTTTTAACGGTTGAGAGTTGGGGGGCGTGTTTTTAATCTGGTGAAACTACATATCAGTACTCCAATTATGTATATTATTTCATTTGGACTCTTGAGTTTGGTTACTTGGGACAGACAGATTAGGGAAATTAATGAGAAGGGATGGATAAGATTGTTTTCTTGTTTGGCATACGGTGGTGGCTAGATGCCTATTATGGAATGAAAGGATTCTTTTTTTTATATTATTATTTGGTTTTTATTTATTTATATTTAAATACAGTGTAAATTTATTTTTGTTTGTCTATTGTCACTCTTCTCCACCCTCTTATTTTATCCTTTTTTTTATTCTTCCTCCATTAAAAAAAAAAAAAAAAAAAAAAAAAAAAAACTCTTTCAAATAAGGAAATATTATCTTCTTTTTTTTGTTTTTTTGACTTGGACCGATCAAAAATATTATTTAATTGAGTGTTTTTATATATTTTCTATTTAGAGGGTAGAGATTGTTCGATTTTGGAAGTTATATACTCAATTGAATACATCTATGTAATTGGGATACTGAATTTTAATTCTCCTTTTTATTTCTATAAGGTTCTGGAATGAAGCACGTGTACGATTGAAGACGTAGGGGGGATTTTGGCGGGTGGTGACGTGGACGAGTCACGTGGGAAGAGGAGGTGGCGCGGAAAGATTGGGTGGGGTAGATTCTCTTGCGAATGATCTTGTTAGCTTATACGAATATATTAAAGGATATGCTGCGTAGGAGTCATATTGAGTTGTATACGTGTGTGAGGCTGCACGGAGGTTGATGTGTGCACCCTTCAAATTAGCATATAAATCATTCACTTATTTTTTTTGAATTATATATATACGGAGAATTAATTTGAAAAAACAATAGAAATATGTAAGAGTAAAAAAATTTATTTGAAACATCTTTATAATAAATTGAATTCTTTAGAAACTTTAATAGCTTTCCGGTCTAATTGTATTTTAAAATTTTTTATTTTAAATTAATTTTTTTTATTTTTTAATTATTTTAATAAGATCACATGTCAAGAATAATTTTTTAAAAATTTTAAATATGTTAGATAAGTTTTAAAAAATATAATACTCACTAAAAAATGTAATAATTTTAAGTTCAAAACCCAAGGCACACTCGCATATATATATATAACACAAAACAAATGTTAGAACAACTAGCACTTTTTTTAAGGATATCTAATAACTAACTTAAATGTTTAGGAAAGTTTTTCGATGCTTAATAAAATTAACATTCTCAAAATAAATCTATGGATCATGTTTTTGTCATGTAAAACATAGTTTTAAGGTAGCTTAATCAAATGTTTTATATAATTACAAAATCATTATCATTTTGTCATATGCATTTAGGTGAATTAATTATTATTATTATGAAGTCGCCACATGGCCCACTTGCGTATACAAAGAAGCAAGGAAACTTAATTTTCTCATGTCGGCAGCATTTGAAATTGTATTTTAAAAGTATTTTTAAATAAAAAATAATTTTTAAATTTTTTATTTTAAATTAATATATTTTTTATGTTTTAAAATTATTTTGATATATTGATATAAAAAAAGTAAAAATAAAAAAATATATATTATTTTAATATATTATAAAATAAAAATTATTTTAAAAAATAACCATTATTATATTTTTAAACAACCCAGCAGCAGAAAAAGAAAACAAAAATATGCAGTCTTATTGACGACAAGAACGATGAACAGTCAAGCTGTCCATTTGATGATGCTTGCTTAGACTCTTCAAAGGCAAAGATGCTCGATTGTTAGCCAGCCGAAGACATTTCCAAAAGGGTTTCGAGCTTTTCAATCACATTTTTAAAGTGTAGTTTACGTTAAAGACAAATTTGAAGACTTAAACAACTACCCATTCAAGTTCACACAGGCTCAAGTGGCTTGCTGTATCCCAACTGTGTTTGTCGGCTAAATTATTGGTATATGTTTTATAAAGGGAGAAATGTGATTTTTAAAGTATTTTTAAATTGAAAATATATTAAAATAATTTTTTTTATTTTAAATATTACTATATTAAAATTATTTAAAAAATCAATTTAATATTAAAAAAATACTTTAAAAAATAAATTATAATATAAAAATAAACACTCATGTTACCCCACCATTGTTTTGTTTATTGTGTTCTTTTTTTTTATTATTAACGTGGGTGTCCGGGCCAGTTTACGCGTACCACGACTAATCACACGGCCTACTGAACATCCTGCAAGCCCAGAGAGTAGGTAAGGCACCGCGAGGGTGACAGGCATACCGCACAGGAAGGACCTAATAGAGACAGGAAGGGAACAAACTCTCCAGCCTCATTCCCACTGGGACTCGAACCGAAGTTCGAAGGAAGGAGAGCTGCCCCAACAACCACTGAGCCAACAACCTGTTGGTTTGTTTATTGTGTTCTTCACCTTGCATGTCATGACAAAAGATCCTTATGCTTTAAGGACTGCACTGTTACATCAACATCATTGTGTAGTGTGTACACTAGCCTATTGGTTTACACTATGTTGAGAGTCGGAATATAAAAAATAAAAATTAATCACTGGTATCATGTCTTTTCAAAAACAGATTTTAATCATCAAATGAAAAATATTTTTATTTAATATTGATATGAAAAAACATTTGTGTTATTTGGGTTAATTTGAGTTAACTTATGAAATTCATAGGAGTAATCTTGAAAAAAGAATAAAAAACCTCAATCTAGAATTCACTCAATGTTAAAGGATGAAATCGATAAAAAATAATATTTAATTAAAAAAAGTAAACTCGAGTCAACCAATAAAACTCGCAATGAAAATCATGCACGTCATCATCATTAGATTCAATAAAAAAAATTTATCTTAGAGACTATTTTTAATTTAATTATATGACAATAAAGTAAAGTAATTTTTTATGAAAAATATTTTTAAAATGCAAAAAAAAAAAAGTGAGGTAAATGGTAATGATAAAAAAAAAAAAAAAAAAGAGTTGCCACATTAAGGTTAATAATTGTAAGTAATATAGCCATAATTCCAGGTCATCTTAAAGAGATATTATTGCCAACTTAGTGATGGATGTGGTGGTAACGTATTCAAATATGTGAATTGATCAAGGGGTGATATTAGAATATTGTAAGATGAACTAGAGGTGTTGTAAGGGAATCTAGAGGTGGCAAAGCTAGTATAGCGAGTAGAAAGGTTGTTAGTATATCATCCTCTTCGTCATTATCAGATATACATGTAATTTTCTAACATATTATTTGTGCTAATTCTATGGGTTTAAAAATTCTACATTTAGCCAATCAATATTTTTCTTTTAAATAGTAGCAACTCAATTTACATTCTTTCAGCATTCAACACAAATAAACTATATTAAGTGAAGAATATGAAGATCTTTAAATTGTTATATGTGTTTATGATATGGTCTATATGCATTCTATTACCTTAATGTAAACAACGTTTAAAACATATATGTTAATGGATGTATTAATATTAGTGTTGCCTCGATATATGCAACTTTTGAAACATATTGCATTGTTGATGTATTATTGGTAATGTTGTCTTGATTTTAATGTTAGTATTGCCTTGGTGATAATATTGTCTTGATGTTAAAGCAATATTTTTGTCTGAATTAATTTCATATATTAATATCATTTGTTCAACATGGACATTATAATAGTTATAAACATCAGCATTGCACATACTAAATTAACTATCACCATTAACTTTTATACTTGCAATGCTAGCCTTCATATTATGATTCTTGATCCAAACTTGATGTAACTCATTTTTCATTATATTCACTTCATCTAGTATAAGTTTAATATCATTAACACATGTAGACCCTTTCATAGTTAATTCAATTTCACTTATAAGTTTGCATCAGTCAATGAATGTGTTGTCATATGACTTATCATCATTTCTATAGAATAGCTTGTTTTTGCTAGCTTCAGACTCTAAAATCCTAACAACTATTTTTTCCAATATTTCATACACTTTCAATTCTTTAACTTAAATCAATCATAATTGTTACAACTTTGTATGCTATTATCGTGTTTGATGTAGATGAATTCATGTTTTAAATTTATGAATTTATAAAGATTTTTTTATGATAAGAATAAATGGTTGATGAGAAGAAGAGGTGTTATTTTGATGAAAAGAAAGGATGTAGGTTTTCATAAGAAAATAAGGTGTTGTTTTGATGAGAAGAAGGGTTGCTATTTTGATGAGAATATTCATGTGTTTTGGTATGAAGAAATTTGCAGGTTTTAATGAGAAGAAGCGGTGTTGTTTTGATAAGAAGAATGGGTGTTTTTTTATGAGAATATTTGTGTGTTTTGATAAGTTCAAATATATTTTTTGTTACGAAGAGATTTGCAAGTTTTGATAAGAAAAAATTGTTTGTTTTGACAATGTCAAGTTATATATAAGTTTGGGAATCAACAATTACTTTTTCAAAATACAAAACTCCAACGATAACTAGTGGCAAACTTGTAAATAATAGGAGGTTTTTTGCACTAAAAGTTCTTTAATCTTTAAATAAAAAATAATGACAAACCCATAAATAATTAGAATTTTTTTATTGTTTTTTTTTGATGTCATTTAATGACATACAAAGTTGAGGATTTTTTTTCACTAAAAAAGAGTTTAAGGTGTTTTATATAAGTTATAAAACAATGAAGGCAAACTGGGAACTAAAGTAAACTATAGGATGATCATGGTAATTTTTTTAAAAAAAATTAATTTAAAAAGATGACTAAAAATTGACCCGAGTCAACCCGAAGTAAACTGTTAAACTCGTGTCTCGAGTCATAAACCAAGTTAATTTTATAGAAAGCAAACCAAAGTAAATGAAAAAGTCTAATTATTGATCTAATAAAATGTTGAAGGATAAAATTAGGATAAAAGTCAAATAAAATAGAGTAAATCAGGTTAACCTGTTAAATTTATAACTAGAATCGTAAGGTTCAAATAATCTCATAGAAAGCAAACTGAAACAAATCATGAAGTTCAATTAAAAAAAAAAACCAAATGTGAAAGGATAAAATTTAAATTTGAAAAAATATATTAAAAAAGAAAAAATCACTATTAAAATAAATAGTATTTTATGAAGTGGTGCATAGTGAAAGCACAACTTCTTATAGTGTTTTGTTAACTAGATAATTACAATATACTAAGTAACTCATCCACCTTGAAAGGTTTAAAGTCAACTTGAATTACTGCTAAAAATATAATTTAGCTTTTAAAAGATTTTATAAACTCCACTTGAGTTGATAACATTGTTTTTTTAAAAAAAATATATTTTTTTTATTTAATCATATAATAAAAAAAACAAGATGCTTGAAAAATTGAGTACAAACCCACATGAATCTATCTTATAGAAATCTAATTGAAAAAAAATTATAAAACTCAATTCTTAACGTAGTTTTTTAATTGAGAAACAAAAATATGAAATTTATTTTTTTATAAAATAAATTAAGAAATGTATGAATTGTTAAATAAAAAAGAATTGATGCTAATTAAATATTAAAGTGAGAAGCTAATATTCATAATAAAAATAAAAGATATATGCACCTCCAAATTGTTTTAAACCGACTATCTTTTTTATTTTAAATATATATATTCATTTTATCTTAAAAGCTAATTATTGTCATTAATAATAAATAATTTTTGTTTTTATAAAAACTTTCATAGAAATTAAAACCATTTCTTTAAAAAGGTGTTTGGGAGTGTGGTTGCTGTTGATTTTCAAAGTGTTTTTCACTTAGAAAAGCATGCCAATAATGTTTTTTTTTTATTTTTAAAAAATTATTTTTGAGATCAGCACATCAAAAATATATTAATTTAAAGCAAAAATAAAAAATAAAAAATTTTCAAATTTTTTTGGAAGTGCTTTTGAAAAGCACTCTTAAACAGACACTAAATATCATGCAGCTAAAAAAATAAATTACTGTTTAAAAAACAAAGTTAATTCAAACATACAAAAAATCTATTCCACCACTATTATAATCACAATTAAACACATAAATCATCACAATAACACAAACAAACCCAAAACAACCTAAATCAAAGCCAATTTTTCAAATTCTCCTAATTATCTAAACAAACAACTTGACCATTCATATTAAAACCTCATAATTGACCAAAATCCCTTTAATTTGCTTAATAAACATGTCATTACATCACAAATTAACAAAAAACCATTCAAATTATCATTTTTTAAAATCAAGCATAAATCCTAATAAATCTAATTTTGGGGTTTTTTTTTCCTTTCAATAAAAACTCCATTAAAGGTAATAAAGTCATAGAAATCATTTTACCCAACAACAATTAAACTCAATTTAATGAGTTAAAGGTATATTTTTCCACAAGTCTACCCTTTCTTCTAAAATTAGTCTTCCCTGCTCTTGTTTCCATGCTTCCAACCCCACCCCCCCTCCCCCCTCTCTCTAGGGAAAATGGAAGAGAAGATGAGTTTTTCAAGGCAAATTGTCTCTTCAAATCGTCAACCTCTTCTATTTAATGGGGGGGGGGGGAGGAAACTTCTTTCCTTGTTTATAAAATTGATAAAATTGCCACTCATTTAGTTTTTACAAGAGTAATTTTCATAAATCTCTTGATCTGAACAAATTCTGTATATGGTTTTATTTCATTTAATCCGGGATTAATAATACTACACTTTTAGGACATGTCAACATTTATCATAAAAAAATTCAAAAAAATTATTATTTTTTTGTTATAAATCACTCTACTATATGGGAGGTTTGCTTTGACCGTTAATATTCTCTATGCACAATTTTATTTTTTATTTTATTCAAGATTCTACTTTAAATTTCTTTTGTAAAGACTTCCACCTTTAGTCACGAAAAAGCATTTTCCTTTAAATTCATTATTTTCTTTCTATTTAAACTTATATAATTTATCACCGAGACTTAGACACTAGTTTATCAATAATTTTCACCATCAATCACAATTTTATTTTTATCTTTTTAATTTTTTGTTGAGGATTATCTCATTTAACATTGATTTAAAATTTTAGGCTTGGGGTTTACATAAAATGATACAATCAATAGAAAAAAGTTTGATGATCAAATTTTTTTTTTTTAATCAATAAGGATTTATTAGGAGCTCCACAGTTCATGGCTTCATAATAAAATACCAAGAAGATTTTGTTTTTACTAGATGATGGCTCACGTTATATTGTAAGTCCAAGTTATTTTTTTTGTAAAAAATGATATTTAGGTGTCATATGCATATTTTTAAGAAAATAAATTAATTACTTGGATCATAACTTTAACAGGTCAAATAAACAGGTTTTATTTTAATCAAATGATTAAAAACAAATAGACAACTATAGTAAATAGATAAATATATATATATACACAGACACACATACACACACCACATTAACCTAGGACAAAACACTTTTTTCCAGATGCAAAAAAAAACAATAATGTTCAATTTTCAAACAATTAAATATGGAATGAAAAAATTAGGTAAAAAAACAAAAAAAAACCAGCGTTAGTCAACCAAGTTAGTATGATAGATATGTAAACTAGACAATAAAACACGAGCTAACCCAGGTCAATCCGCCAAACTCACTCCTTAGGTTATAAGTTTAGAATAACCTTATAGAAAAGGAATCAAAGAAAGTCACAAAGCCTAATAAAAAAAACTAATGTCGAATGATTAAATTAAAAAAGATATCAATCCTCGTTAACTTTTCAAACCTATGACTCGAGTCATTAAATCGGAAGTACTATACATAGAAAATCCATAAAGCTCAATACCTAACAAATTAAACGTTGAATGATGAAATTTGAAAAAAAATTAATTAAATAAAAGGATTAAAAAAAGATAGGAATTAAAATTATGAGGTTGAAAATTAAATAAAAAATAAACTAATGGCAACTATAATTTTTTTTATTAAATGGTTAAATTAAAAATAAAAATAACTTTAACAAAAAAAAAAAAAAACAGTTATAAAAACAACGACCAAATTGAAAAAAATAATATACTATAATTTAGATTGGAGGTAGGGGTGATCATTTTTGGTTCCATTCCGTTTTTATAAAAAAAAAAAGTAATCAAAACCGTTTTTTTTTAAAAAAAAAAACCTGAAACCAAATTGAAACCAGTTCAAACTGATCGGTTTCGGTTACGTTCGGTTAATTTAGGAAACAAACCCGGTTCAAATTTGTTTGGCTTGGTTTTTTCTAGTTTGACTCAGTTTTTTTGGGTTTAGGTTCAATTTCGGGTTTCGGTTTCAAGCTTATAAAACCAAAACCGAACTAGCTGATTTTTTCAAAATTCTAATCGATTTAATTGTTTTTTTATGGTTTTATTTTTTCAATTATTTTTTTTATTTTCTCAATTTAATCGATTTTTCAGTTTTTTTGCTCACTTCTAATTGGAGAATGAAATTGAAAACTAGTAAAAATTATATAAAATGACCAAAAAATAAGAAATTAAAATAATAAAGGTCAAATGAAAAAATAATATATGACAAATTAGTATTGAAGGATGAAATTAAAAATAAATAAAACTTTTACAAAAGAATCAAGAACAAAAATTAAAATCAAAAGAATAAAGACTAAAATTAAAATATTAAAAACAAATAAAGCCAACCTTTAACTTTTAGGGAAGGAGTGATAAAATTAAAAAATAAAATCACTAGCAACAAACCACCTTCACCTCCTCCAACGTGCACCAATCAATAGGAAAAGAATACGTCAACACTTTCAAAGACATGGCGAAAAGGCATTTTCTTCCACCAAGAGGCGTTGCATGCCGCTCAAAATATACGAGCTCCTCTCACATGCTGATACTTGTACCACATGCGCTAACAACTTTTTTTGTTTTAGTATTAATTAATTTAGGAGTATTTTTTTTTATTCCAAGAGTAAACTTATCATTTTATTCTATTTTAAAAAAAAATAAAAAGAAAAGGGTACTCTTTTTAGATATTTTTAAAGATTTTTATTTGAAGAGTTATTAAATTATTTTATTATGATAAAACAAATTGAAAAGACTCTGATTTTTTAATGACAACACTAAGGTTATTGGTTTTTTTTGGGAAGGATAAAAACATAGTTACAATATAAATTATATTTTTTAAACTCGGTCCTGTATTTGACCTAGCTCCATACCCAGATTCCGGGTTTTGATTGAGTAGTCTGGGTCAATTTTATTATTTTTTTTAAAATTAAAATGATGTCCATTTAATAAAAAATAAAAATTAATGAATTGTAACCAAGCTTTTTATAGAGTTTTATCAGATCAATTAAATTAACCTATTAGATCCTAGGTTAACCCACCCAATCAAACCGGGTTTCAAAACCAGCAATGAATTGTTTTGAGTGAAAATACCTGGTTTTAGGTTTTTTTTATTTGTAATTGTAATTTGTGATCTGTAATGGAATTATTAGCCCGGCCCAGCATACGGCCTGCAATGATGACAGGTGTTAAGATAATGCCACGTACACACCTCTTTGCTTAACAGGGAAGGTTTTTAATAGAGAGCAAAATCGAATCAGTAGGAAAGAACCATTGTTCTGTTTTTGCAATTTGTTTAACGCTTTGGGAAAGGAAACAAAAATTGCAGAGAAGGAAGAGAGATAGAGAGAGACATGGGGCTGCTTTCTAACAGGTTTGGTTTGTTTGATCCTTTTTTTTTTCGTTTTTTCCAATGTTATATTACTAAATTTCTGATTTACAAATACTGGGTTTCGAAAAAAAAAAAAAAAAACTAATACAGGATTAGTAAGGAAAGCCTGAAACCAGGAGATCATATATATTCATGGAGGACTGCTTACATCTACGCCCATCACGGTACTCCCTCTCCATCTTCTTGTTTCTTTCGTTATGAAGGTTTTTTTTTAGAGGGTTGGGGGGTTTGCTGTGTTGCGATTGGGTTAGCTTTCTTTTTTCTCTCGTCATTTTTTTCTCTCTTGTTTCGGTGGTGATCCTGTAATGAATTGCAAAAAGCTGTTTCTTTTCCATGCTTCGGTGACAAAACCAGCAGCCAATAATCAGTAACCATTTTTAAATTTAGCCGCAAAATAAACAATGAAGTTATAGTTCTCATGGGATTTTTACACCACCAGCATATGCTGATTGGTAATTGTTTATATATGTATCTCGAGAACCAAAACGATTGATGGGGAAATGGGTTTTAAGCATGATTGGAATTGGTAATGTTTAAGATGAATTACTATAGTGTTTTTATTGAACATTCTTCTTTGTTCTTATCCAAAATGCACCAAAGTGGTGTAAAAGCTATGACCTGCAAAAGTAGCTTTGGGAGCATGATTGCATGCCATCACATTCATTGCCATGACATTATTGATTAACCAATATTGATATAGAATTTTGTAGTGTGCGACGACTGCATTGCATGACCAAAAGCAAAATAAAATAGTGGACTGCAAAATAGTAGTTATCTGCAATTGCTAGTTGCCATCATTTCTGTTTGCTATATAATCTTTTCTTTTGGTCACAGCATCACTTGGTGCGCTGCTGCTCTTGTTTTCTTTTAAGTTTTTACATCCTACTCAACTTGTGGATGATACAGGCAGAGTAACTTTGTGGTGACTGATTTCTGAGTTAGTTGGGTTGAGATCATGAACGGTTGCATGGATGGTTTGCATAGGAACTCAGTAAATGTGATGGTGTAGAATTTGTTCTTTTGAATGTTATATTCATATGTAAAAATCTGGAAATGTCTTCTTTTGAGAGATGTTTTGCTAGCATGCAGAGAAGTAGAGCTCAATTCTAGCCGATGTCGAGTCTCTAAAATTGTTTACATCTGCATTTTTTCATCCACCCCTTCATAATTCTTTTTTCTTGTTCTGTAAATGCAATTTGATTCCCCAGATAATAAGCCTTGATGCTCCTAAAATGATACCATGCTATCAATAGGGTTTTTCTAATTATTTTTCTTCTTCTGTTTTAGGAATCTACATTGGGGATGATAAAGTAGTTCATTTTACCAGGCGCGGCCAAGAAGTAGGAACAGGGACTGTGCTGGATGTCCTCTTGTTAAGCTCAGGACCAGCCCGCTCCACCGTGCCTTGTCCCAACTGCACTATGCAGCAAGATGGTCATGGGGTCATCCTCTCATGCCTGAACTGCTTCCTTGCTGGTGGCATCTTGTATCGGTTTGAGTATGCTGTCAACCCTGCTCTCTTTCTTGCAAAAGTGCGAGGTGGAACTTGTACTCTTGCTGTCTCAGACTCAAATGACATTGTGGTCCATCGAGCGAAATACCTTCTTGAAAATGGATTTGGTTGTTATAATGTATTCAAGAACAACTGTGAAGATTTCGCTATTTATTGCAAAACTGGCCTGCTTATTGTGGATCAAGGAACATTGGGACAGAGTGGCCAAGCAGCATCCATCATAGGGGGGCCTCTTGCAGCTGTTCTATCTACACCAACGCGTCTTGTGACCACCAATATTTATGGGATGGCAGCAACAGCTGTCGGGGTTTATTGCGCTAGCAGGTATGCTGCTGATATTGGCATGAGGAGGGATGTAGTGAAGGTGTCAGCAGAGGATTTGACAAGGAGGCTTGCAACAGGCCTTCTCCAGGTGATTGAACCCCAAATTTCAGTGGCACCAATCCAAGCGATTCAATAGCTCACCCCCAGTAAGCATATGAAAATTATATTATTCTTGATCTGGTCAATAAATGGTCTGGGACTCTTTAAGGATCCCTCTACATGAGAAAACGCTGTAACATTGACAATTTGTTCCATGGTAAGCACTGATTTGGAAACACTAATTAAAAGCCGGCTTTTGTCTGATCCATGCACTTGTGTGTTGTAATATATTGTTGCCGTTTTAAGAGGCATCCTATCTGACTATGTTTTGAGCTTTCTTATACTTTCTACTCGAATGCTGCGATTTCCATTTTTATGAAGTGCTACGAAGCTGGTATCCTCTCATTCTGTAGCTTAGGGATTCTGCTCGATCCTTTGTTGTAACCCGCTAAGATGGTGTTGAACAAAAATACAACTAAAGGGCAATGGAAGTGATTTGTATCGAACACCACTCAAGGGAAAGATTGTTTCCACCGGGATGGATCCTATATACAGAAAACATTATCAGAACTCCTCACACGTCGGTATTTTTGCAAGTTCTATGATGGCACAATGTTCATTCAACCCTTCCAATTGCTCGTTTCCAAACCAGTGTGATACACCAGTTGCCCTGTTCTAGGAGCAACAAACGCATAACGCAAGAGCAGAATGCTTGCCTCTTTTCTGTAGAGATGACTGACGTCTTTCCCGTTATTTTTCCAGAGAGAGACGAAATCTTGGCCTTGTTAAAAGCAATCAAAATATATTTAAACCACCCTGCAGCAGCCTGGCAATAATCAGTAATCTGATACAAAATTGAAATACCGCAAGGGATATATATTCCATATTACAAACAACACTTCAGCTCGATATATATCCCAACGGGCAATGAGGGATCGACTACATTAAATACGAACACATCATATGGATGTCAGCAAAACTAAACAGTTAGAAGCTTCCTTCGAAGACTTCAAAGACTCCAACATTGAACCATATCTTTCCATTTTATTGATCTCCTAAACAAGTAGAACTGCATTTATACAACCATCATTCTCTGGGTTATTTGTTACTTGAGCATACTTCCCTGCATCGACACCATAGAAATGCCAAATTAGCAAAAGTAGTCGAAAGATGTGATTACAATTTAAACAATATCTGCAGTGAAACCAGGTTTGACAGGCCAGACTCACCCCATACAACTTTACCAGCTGGTGTGACAAGACCTAATTCACTAACATTCACCTGAAATTTAGAATGATGAAAAAATAAGTTCACACTCCCCAAACAAGGAATATAACTATATCATGGGCTCATAGAAATAAAATGACATTTGATATGTTTGTGTGTGTTTTACCTCAATGATAGTGCCCTTAGTGATAACACCAAGAGATGTGTATGTAGGACCATTAGGGTTTTTCTTTACTCCAATGATCTCAAGGTTGAAGGTGCACTTGAGTTCAGGGTGTGTAACATGAGCCTTAGTAAATCGCAACCCAGTAGGACGAATAAAACGCTCATACTTGGGAGGTTTTCTTGTAAAACCTGGTCCCACAAATGTGGCCTTCGTGACCATTCTCTTCCACTGCTTGGCTGCAAAAGAAAGCCAGCAACATTAGGGTGGTTCTAGGTTATCATCCCTAGGATGTTTTTACATAATACAAAAAACTAATCCTCAAATGTATGTGAAAACATTATCTTTGTACCATAAGCACATGAACACAAGCCTCATGGATGGGAAAAAAACATGTTTACAAAGTGTTTGGGACAAAAGGCAGGATTTCTTTTACTTAATTATTTCTAATCTGTGAACTAATAGTTCATTACCCCACTTCCCTAACTAACCACAGCCTTCATTGCATATAATACAAATTCAGGTATCAAATTATGTTTATCTACAAGCCAATAGTTTGTTAACCCACATTCCTAACTGACCACAAGTTGAATTGAATGTTATCCACATTCAGGTGCAATTGCAAATGTCTAATAAGAAGAGCAGCTTAATGTAGAAAGGAAAAAACTTGGTGAAAAGCTTACTCTTCCGTTTGCCAGATCGAATAACTTTAAACATTTCATCCTCTGCAACAGGCCTCACCTAAAGAAAGAAAAGGCCTTCCAGTGAGATACTAATAATAATTCAAGGTAACAAGCAACAGCATACACGAACAATAACTCATGGTGGAGAATAAGTCAGAGAAGCACATTATGGAGGTGCTAAGGAAAAAATTGAACTCCATCTTACCTTGGGTAGAGGGACCTCCCATTTTCCAGCCTTCTCTTTCCTCTTTTGCTTTATACTGTTGCTAAGAATCTACTTGAAGCACCAAGTCACATATTTTATCTCAGAACATGTAGGAACAAGAGAGATGATTTGTAGTCATATCAGCCAAAAAGCATCAAGAACTTTACCTTTGCTCGTGTAGTGTTTTCACGATCCAAAAGATAGGCAGGAACAGCTCCATCTTGAACGTCATCATCCACCTTGCGCCTAGATGTTGACTCCTCATGCATAGCCAATCTGTTAACATAATACAAAATTATCCACATGCAAAACTGTCAATAACTGCTTGCTTCATAAAGAAGAGATTGTGTAAAAAGTACCTAGACAATGTTGACATCCCAATGCTGCATAACTACATAACCACAAGCTATATATGGAAAAAACCAATTTGACAAGCAAATATAACTACACCAATTCATTTCTTTTGCATGTATTCCAACCAAAACTTCAACAAATTTTGAAACAGAAAAATAGAGGATAAAGCGAGAGAAGTACGCTCAAAGGTAAACACAAAAGCTTTGCCAAAAACTCTAAAAGGACACAGCTATAAAATAAAATTCCCCTGCTGAAAGGGAAATACAGCAAAGCTGATAAATACCCACATGGTTTGCTTGAGCACTTTGCCTTTCACCTTTAGATCAGCATTAAGAAGGAAAAAAAAACTGCTCAACAAGCATCACAATGAGAAATGAAAAACAACTGAAAACTTTAAATTTGATTTGCACTGCTATCCCAGTAAGAACAAGTACAAGTAATAATTTCAACACTACAAAAAGCACACACCAATAAGCTGGCAGAGCACAAACATAGTAGTCTTGTATGATCAAACTTAACTACCAACAATTCAGATTGGTCTGCACACAATACAGAAGATGGAGCAAAAATGAAAGAAAAGACTAACGTTTTCTTCATGAGAGCCTTCTCAGCATAATTTTTCTTCGCGATCATCTTTCCTTTAATACCCAATGCCTGTTCCCATCCAACCACAAAACAGCAATAACACTCGCATTAATAAAAAAAAAAAAAAGTAAACTCAAGAAAGAAAAAAAAGTGTAAGAACAAAGAAGACCTTCTGGGCTCTCTCAGAGTGTTTGTGGACTTCACGCGCCTCCTTCTTGCGCTTGCGCTCGAAGTGGTCGAGGCGGTATCCATGCCTCTTCCTGTGCAACTCTATGTAATCTCCTTGCGGCTACACAAAATAAATCAATCAATCAAACTAAATCCTTCTTAATCAATCAATGAAGAGATAAGTTCATCGGAGGCAAACCATGGTGGATTCCCTTTCAGAATCAGTTTACAGAGATTTCTTTTTATTTTTCTGTGTGTGAGAGGGAGGAAAGGAAGAGAAACCCTAATTCGGGGTTTTGGTTTTCAGGAGAAGAAAATGAGTGGTTGGGGTTTTGAAAGCTTGGATCCCTGCAAGCTGACCAATTACTGGATCGGTGTAGCGTTTGGGCTTAGCCTATGAGAGTCTGGTTGGGCTGGTCTGGTCTGGGTTCCTGCAACATCTTTGGGCTTTCATGTATATCGGGGGATTTTGAACTTGGTGGACTTATTTTGGGTCCGCAAATTCTTCCTAGCATTCACTCCTTTACCCATAAATTCTTCTCGGATTAGTATTTTTTTTTCTTTTAAATTCGGATGTCAACACCAAAATAGAGTAAAAAAAAAGTGTGCTCCTCATTGCACATCAATTGAAAAAAAATCATTCTTTCTTCATTTTGATGAATCAAGGCTGACATGGTGAAGATTCACCAAACAAGGGCATACCGATTTTTTTTATGTGCAACGCAGTGTACATAACATACCGAGAGGTCAGCCTAAGACCTGAATTACGGGTTAAGTTGTATGATTAATGTAAATTAAGTTTTGATTTTTAAAAAATCTTATGAGAAGATGTTATTTTGAGTTTTTTTAAAAAAAATTAATTAAAACAATATTATTTTGATAAAATTAATATTATCAACTGAGTTAGTCAAATTAAATTATATCAACTGAATATCTTTTTTTACATCATAAAAAAAACTTAACCTAACCTGCAGGCCACTAATTAACCAAAGTACTAGTTTTTGGCTGGTTTTGTGAGATAAAGGTAACATTGCAAAAATCCCTAAGTTGCGTGTTCAGAAAAGATATTGTGCAATAATAAGAAATTAATTTTAGTGCAACCATTTTATAATAAGTGGTGTAATAATAAGAAATTAAAATTTAAGGATTTAATTTTTTTATGGTTTTAGATTCAAACTTTGTGATGATTTAAATGATAGTTATTAGAGATTTATTTAATTATTAATTTTAAAATCCGTAAAATTAATTGAGATATATACAAGTTAATTTAAATA
The DNA here is from genome assembly GCF_005239225.2 of Populus alba. NCBI lineage: Eukaryota > Viridiplantae > Streptophyta > Magnoliopsida > Malpighiales > Salicaceae > Populus > Populus alba. The sequence goes on from NC_133289.1 coordinate 18,833,975, forward strand.
TCTATATTATTTAAAAAAAAAAAAATATTGTGCGAAACATCATTTCAGATGTAACAAAAGCATATATATATATATATATAAAAGCCCTATACGTGTCGTGCGGGTTAGGCAAAGCCACAAAGACATGCTTTGGCCAATGGCCATTTATATGGGTTTTTTATCTCTATTTTTTTGAATGCCTTGCCGTCGAGGAACTTGTTTTAGTGGCTCCTTGATAATGCTTCCACCATAGCATCAGATGATACTTTGCATATTTGTATTTTTCACTGTTTGCCGAAGAGGCCTTGGGCCACTTGGGCACGAACGTTGGACCAGAAAGAGACATGTCATGTGGGTCTGAATTCACGTCTCATATGCTATCAATAAGAAAAGTTTGGTTATATTCTCAATTATCAAGTTATCTGGATATGAAATTTATCCATTACCTCTTCTATTATAATAATAATAATAATAATAATAATAATAATGGACCTAAAAGGTAAGTGTCCCTATTCTTGAAGAATCTTATAGTATTTTCAAGTTGATTGTATATATTCGTGACATCTTTTTATTAAAGATCTTCGTGCTAAAAGTTGCAAAGGAATAGCACTGCCTCAACTAATTTACTGCTTGTATAAGCCCATAGCTTTCGAGTTTGTTATTGAGCAAATGATTTTTTAAAAAATTTATTTTTTAATATTAATGCATATAAAAAATCCAAAAACACCAAAAAATAATTTTAATATATATATAATTTTTTTTATATAAACAACATCTTTACCATGTGCACTAAACAAGCTCCAAGTATTTTAATAAAAACTAATTGTATGGCAGGCAATTTGGCACGACTTTCAAATGGTCAAAAATAGATTTAATTCACGTGATTCCAGGAAGATGGACATGGAATTCAAGCAGGATACAGTGTTAACGAAATTATCATGCTTTCCACCCTCCAAAAAAGAAAAGGAAATCATCAAGCTTTCGGTTACTTTTGAGGGCACCATCCTCAGATTCATGGGCTTTTTCTTCTATCTAACACCAAAAGCTAGAGCTTTTTTACAACACCACGTTGGATGCGCCTTAAAAGAGGAGGCATACAAGTCAAACTTTAGACTATGAAATCCGGAGACTCGTATAATTAGCGAGGACATTTATGGTAACGTGGTTTAATCTTTATTTAAAATTGCTTTTGGTTTAAAAAATATTAAATTGATATATTTAGATATTTTAATATAATTTTATGTGCTGATGTAAAATAATTTTTAATTAAAAAACACTTTTAAAAAATATTATATACCATATTATTAAACAAGCATTAAATAATCTTAAGATGAGTTTTATCCTAACAACATATTTTAAGTACTTTGTTAATCTATATATACTATGATTTTATATTCATCTAATTTAAATCTCTCACTTGTGATGTTGGTTAAAAAAAACTACAACTTATAAATTTTTTTAAAATTTATTTTTTTAAATCACGATCGTAAAAGTTATTTTCATACCCTACACACAATAAATCTGATATATTAATATGCATGGTTTGATTAATTTTATTCATGAAGATATTTTAAACTTTATTTTTAATACAAACAATATGAGATAAAAATTTGCCTAATGTATGAAAATCCATTTCCTAAAAATATATAGGGCATAGGAAATTCATTGTAACACTAGATAAAGTCTATTATGGACAGTAATAGTGATTCAATTATTGTACCCTTCATCAAATCATCTAATAAGACCAACCTCAAGGTTAACATAGTCTTTTTCATGCAATTCATTTGTTATTTTCATTTTAATCGGGGTACAAAGACCTATTCCCCTTTTTTAGAATAATAAAATACTTTTACTACCTTTAAAAGCAAAAAAAAAAAAATCAGATAATTGACTTATAAGAGATTTTTTGAAATTTCATAATTTTTAACATAGTCAATTTACTAAATTCTCCTTGGTGCCAAAATTAATTTAAGCTTCTTTTAGGGGTAATTTTAGATTTTCATATGGATGTTTTCTTTGTAATTAAATGGGTAGAAGGTAAATTGTTCTTCTATAATAATTAAAAAGTATTAAATTTCAAACTTGTAAAGCGCAAGCCTTGCACATGGAAGTGCGTGGAAGGAGTCACGAAGCTTTGGAGGTGCATGAGTAGTAGGGGTGTTTATGGTTCAGTTCGGTTTGGTTCGGTTCGGTTCGGTTTAGACTTAAAAACCAACTGAACCGAATTATAGTATTTTTGTAAAAAATTAACCGAACCAAACTGGAAACCGGTTCAAACCGAACCAGTCCGGTTCGGTTAAATTCGGTTTTTTAGGAAAAAACCGAGAAACCTAATCCCATCATATATGATTTTTTTATTATTATTATTAATTGGCTTAGCCTTACATTAAACCGTGCGTACTCTGTTGAAATTGAAATAATATTAGCCTACACTGTTTCCATGGTCTAAGATTGAGTGCCTAGTTCTTCACTAGAGAAAACTTCAAATTTGGTGGATGATGGCTGAGTAGAAACAAAGGGTTGATCAAACAAAAAAAGAGAAATACAAAATATTTGGTTTAATCTTGTATGATAATTATACGACCCTATTTTCATTTCCAATCATAAACCTTTAGCCTTAATTTTAAGCATTCAAGAACAAAGGTCATTGCAAACTAGGGCTAGGGCCAAAGCTTCAAAGAAATTTATTCCAGTTGAGATGAGCATTGATGATAGTTGAACTGTCAAATTTACATGACACGATCCCCGATTGCTTCTTCAAGAGGACTGTTTCAAACTGCAAGCTCTCAAGGGTCAAGGAGGGCTACTTTTATAGATGGCTCATATATATATATATATATATATATATATATATATATATATATATATAAAAGAAGAAGATACCCAAGTATTGATAAACAATAAACTTTACTTCTTTGACTTTTTCTGCTGCAAGTGAAGATTTTATTCAGGTTTGTTTACGGCTGCAAGTATACTAGATGGATGCGGAGGTATGAGTTATTTACTTATTGATCGGCTAGAGAAGAGACAGATGCGGGGCAAGAGGCAGAGAAAATGAAAATTAAAGGGGAAATGAAGAAGAAGATAAGACTTTTGTTGGTATGGGTGGCGGCTTCATAAATAAATTGTAATCTCATTTAGGTTTAGGTTTACTTACTGTACTATTTATACTAGGTTGTTTATAACTTTATTTTATGGGTGGACCGGTTCAGTTCACCGGTTTCAGTAGAAAAACCAAACCGAACCGGAAAGATTTCTTGTTTTAGTAATCGGTTTTTTATATCAGTTCGGTTTTCTCGGTTAATTTTCCATCGGTTTTCTCGGTTTTTTTGGTTACTCGGTTTTTTTGAACACCCCTAATGAGTAGTTATCTGATGGTGGAAAATTTTCTTCCTCGTGTTAATCGATTTCTCACTGTTAGTATACATGTCTTGTAATCAATTAATTGGTTATATGTGTCATTAGCTTTGTTCATATAAATATATTTAATTTATTAATAAAGGTTTATTTATATTTAATATTCATAAAATATTTGATTAATGAATTAAATATTTAATCAATGAATCTAGAGTAAAGATAAAATATATGAGATAAAAAAATATTTTGCATATAAACTATAAAGTTATTATAATTATATGATTATTATAGCATCAAAACATTATCCCTGAAATGTTCTTTGTCAATGCTTTATTAAAACTTGATATCAATTAGAGTTGTTGAGATTGATACATATTATATATATATTTTTTTTTTATGAAAGAAAGCAGTTACTCTCATAAACTAAGGTACAAGAAATACCTATAACTAATATATAGGTACTTGTTAGATGACATGTTCATTAAATTGACTTGCATCAAAATTTTATATGAAGAGATCAACTATGTCTATAGAAAGGCTCGCGTAACGGTTGTGTAAGTGATTATTAGACTTGAGATCATTAAGTTATCTTATATAAAGAGTGTTATGTTTTGATCATGCTACATGTTATCCTAATCAAAGGTAACAAATGAGCAGATATTAGGTATACCATAAATTACATAAAGATATTTAAATAATCAATAAAGGATTCATCATCCTTGGTGAATAAGAAAAAATATTATATTTGCTCTTAAATAGTATTTATTGTAAATTCTTGTGTAAGGTGGAATAAGATTTGTAAGGAGTTTTAAGTCTTATTCAAAGAATCAATGACTATGATGTTAATAATAAATATGATTTGACATAGTAGCACACACCATACTATAATATCTAAATTAAAACATTGTTGATGAAGAGATAATAATTACATTGAAAAACTAGTCACTGAAAGGTTAAGTCAAATCACCTATGACTTTCCTAATATTTAGGGATCATGACAAGTTACTAGACATTATAATTGATCTTCAAATATAATTAATCAATTTTTGAATTGATAATAAATTAATTTGTTTAACTTATTTAATCCTATTTTATTTAGGACTATAATTTATATTTGGGCTAACTTATTATAAAACATAATAAGTCACACACATAACAATTATTGGTCATAAATAAAAATAGAATGATTAATCAAGTGTGACTTAATTATAAATAAGTTGAAATTAAGGACTACATTGTATTAATATATTAAAAATATTATTTAAGGGGCAAAATAATATTTTACCATATATAGAGTTTTTAGGTTTCGCTATAAATAGAAAGTTATGTTTCATATTTCTTATTAAAAGAGTTTTAAGGTAAGAAGAATATAATATATAAATGTCTAAACACAAAAGAAAATAGCTAGCACTTTAAGGTATAACAATCTCTCTCATCTAAAAAGTTTAAGAGATTTCTCATTAGTAGTTCATGTGGATTACAGTTAAAAACCTAACAATTAGACAATTTATAGTTTGCGACAACTAGCCTTGAAGCATATATTCAAAACTGAAAAGAAGTTCAGATATTTAAGTAATCTTTGCATAAATTTTAAATAACTCTAAATCTGTTTAACAGGATTCTTGAGACTCTAGAAAAAATTTTAAATTTACCATTTCTATTGCATGTATGTGTTTCAGGAAACCTAACACCCACAACATCATCTTCCTCCACAAACAGCATGTGTTAAATTGTGTTGGATGAATTATTGTTGGAGGCGTTTTCTTTTTCTCTACCCTCCCTTGGAGCTTATACTTGGCATTTAAAATTTTGAGGGTAGTCTCCTTAGTTGAGAATATTTGAGTATCAGTCATTATTATTATTATTAGTATTATTATTATTACACTTGAACCTTTTGTATGTACTTTATTTATTTTTTTTAATTGTATCCTTTAATCTAATATTTTCAATTTTTCAAATTTGGTCTTGATTATTTTTTTTCTTAATTTTCTTCTTACAACTTTTGTAAACTTTCAATTGTTTTCAATTTCATCATTTAATCAAAAATTTTAATTTGTTAGTTTTTTTTTTTTTAATTTGTCCTTATTCTCTTAGTGGTTTTTTCTTTAATTCTTTTATGAAATTGACTTTTCTATTCAAGTTATTCCTCTAATCCAAAATTATCCATTCTTTAATTATTATTTTGTTCAATTTTGATCATCATTCTTTTAATTGCTATTGTTTTCTTTTTATTTCTTTTTTTGTTATTGATTTTTTTTTAAAATTTCCTCTTTTTAACGTTTGATTTGTTGAAATTTGGGTTTCAAGGCATCATTTGACATTGGTTTTTTTCTTTTTTAAAAATGTGTTTGCGTTAACTAAACATTATTTTTTTCTCAAAATTTTTTTTATTTGACCCGTAGCAAAGTGTGAGTCACGTAGACACATATAGAGCAAATCAATGTCTTTTTTTGTTTACATTATTTACGATATTTTTTTAAAATTATATTATTAAATTAACTTGGTTTATTTAACCTATTTAAATCAATAATTTGGATTTTATATCTTTTTACTTTTCTTAAAAACACTAGCATTATCTTGACATTTTTTTTCTACTTGATTTTTTTTTTTTACCTTATCCGCTAATAGAGCAATAAAGCATCTATTTATTAACATCCTAAATAGTACGCAATCAAAATATGTATCATCATCATCGTAGCAATATCATTTTGAGGGTTTAATATGATATATATATATATATATATATATATATATAAAGCTCAATCACAAGCCACCTTTGCACCGCCATATAGAGCCATTGAATGTGAAATAAAGTATGCCAGGAAAGGATAGATACAGACATGCGTGACCACCTTAGCTGTTTGTGTCGATGAAAGGCTCATGATTGGTCCAATAAGTTCAAGTAACTACAATTTTTATGACCTGCTATATATTTCCAAATAACTACAGTTTTATGACCTAAAAATATTTATATATCTTTTTCTTTGGAACAGAGTTCATAAATGATTTAAAAGCTCAATCACTACCCACCTTTGCACCGCCAAGAGCTTACCAGAATTTAGAACCGATGAATGTGAACAAAAGTACATCAAGAAAGAATAGATATATACATGCGTGACCCCTTTAGCTGCTTGTGTTGATGGATGGAAGGCTAATGATTAGTCCAACAAGTTCAAATAACTACAATTGATGTAAGAAATAACTTACAATAGCCTTAAATTAAAAAAAAAACAAGTGAGGGTTGTTCTTGTATTTTAGAATGATTAATACTCTAAGATAAATGAAAGCTCTTAAGAAATATAAAGGTTCTCAATCTTTTTTCTGGATAATTTATGGTGTATTTAAATCCTTTAAACATTGTTGTTTTTAGAAAAGGGAAAGATTTTACTTTCGATGACATTAATAATGAACAAATATCCCTTACATATCATTAATGAAATAATAAATACAATAGGTTTTTAAGAGACTTTCTATATATATATATATAAACATTACCTCATATATGAATAACTCAAATAATCATTTTAGAAGCAAGGTTTCTTATCTTAAATACTTAAGACATGAGATAAACCTGACCTAGGTTAAAGAGTATGATGGTTCATTCAATATGTTACATTTTTAGTTTAAATGCTTATTTAGGTATATATTATTTTGGGTTCAGTTGACGACTGAATTCAAGTATGTTAAATCGGGTATTTCATCAAATTTATGTTACTTTCGGATCAATTGACAGGTAAATGAAGTAAGTTGAGCCTAACATTTTATTTGGCACATATCATCTTAGGTTCAGCTGACGAGTAAACAAAACCATATTACTGTCCTATGTTTTCTTGGTTACAGCTAATGAAAATAGACAACTTTAGCTCTTTTATCTTACAAGCAGGACAAAACGTGTAACTGTATAAATAAGTTTAATACCTAGTATTTAAGGGGATAAATACTTTTCTTCTTCTTCTACCTTATATTGCATTTTACCTTCTAATATTTGGATTGCATATATATATATATATATATATATATATATATATATTAAAGATGCCATTCCCGATTGCATGCATTGGATTAATTATTGGAGGGTCATCCGGCTTACATTCTATCCAATCAGCCATGACAATAGCTACATCAACTTTGAAGTTTTTCAGGCCTCATCGGTTAGGACAAGAAGCAGCCTTGACTCCCGGACTGATAGTTGAGAGAAACCAGAATTTAGAAAACCTTGCAATGAAATCAGTGCATTTGTGGCAAATTTTCCACCGACAAAGAAACGTTGACTTGTATCGAATATCGATGTAAAATCATTTCCCTATTTGTTCAGCTATGTAGCATACGTATCAATATACAGCGATGACTTTTATATCTTGCGATGTTATTGCCCACCTTCTTGAGTAATAAAAGAATTCTAACAAAACAAAATCGTGTGCGTGTTGGGTCATGTAAGAAGCAAGTAATGTTGTTTTATAGGAATCGGGCAAAATTTTCCTTTACGAAACCATTTCATGGGCGATTTAAAAAAGCTATAGAATATACTAGTTTTCTAGTACACGCTACATTGGATAAATAAAAAAATTAAAACATAAATAAAAAATAAAGCTCACAAAATGATCATCAGAATATTTTTGAGATTATGATAATCCAATAAAAAATAAACCGAAACAAATTATAAATACCAATTTAAAAATAATTAAATGTTAAAAGATGAAATTAATATAAAAAACAAAAAGAATTCAATTACAAAAACTCGTAGATGAAATAAAAAAAAATATTTGAAATTGGTATTAAACTCGATTTAGCAGGTCAACCTTGAAACCTTTCCACCCAACTCTTTATATAGCCCAAGTTTAAAAATAACCCATGTGACAATTGATTATAGGTGACCTAGTAAAAACTATGTTTTGATTTTAAAAAAAATTCAAGATCACATATATTTTTTTTAATATTGAGATACAATATATTAAATCAACTTAGGTTTTATTGTTTAATTTGTGAAACCCAATACCCGAATCATGGGCTCCACTTTATAAAAAAAACTAATCAAAATAAATTATAATAACTTACTTAAAATTAATAAAATATTAAATGATAAAATTAAAATAAAATAATTAATCTCATGAAAAGATATTTCGGTGATTGACAAGTGCATGTAGAAATGATAATAGTTGATTTTATTGCACCTTTAAATAATTTTAGTGGTAGTTTGTTTGTTTGGTGGGAAGTATTTTTTTTTAAATAAATTTTTAAAAAGCAATTTTTTTTTAATATATTCGGTAGTGTTATAAAAAATAAATTATAAAAATCTTTTTAGTATTTGGCTAAGTTATGAAAAATAAACTAAAAAATAACTTATTAATGCTTCTCAAATTTATTAAAAGAATGAAGACCAAATCTTACAGATAAAAAGGTTGGTGGATGAAATTAAAAAAAATAATTTTATAAATTATTTAAAATAAAATAAATAACAATTAAAATAATAAAGAATAAATTTGATAAATAAGAAAGTTGAAAGATGATGAAATTAAAAAATACAATTACAAAAATTATCTATGATAAAAATAAATAGTAATAAAAAAATAGAGACCAAATATGATAGATAAAAATTTTCAATTAAAAAAATAATAAGAGAAAAGTAAATAACAATAAAAAGAATAAAGATCAAAATTTATATAAAAATCAAATTAAATCATATTTTAATTGATGAAATTAAAAAAAATAATACAAAACAAAATATATAACATTGAAAGATTGATGATCAAATTTAAAATAAGATATTTTAAAATTTTCTATAACTTCTAGAAAATATTTTTCATCCAAAATAAAAAGAAAAATAATTTCCTGAAAATTAAATTAAATTTTTATTTGAATAAAAAAAAATTATTAATTAATTTTTTTTAACAATAAAAAAAATACATAAAAGTTTAGTAATTGTTTTCCATCAACTAAACTGGCCTTAGGGTTACGTGTGAATAAATAAAATTGGATGTCATTTTGGTAATTTCTTAAGGTGAACACGTCAAAAGATGGTGGGGGGGGGGGTCTGGGGCAGGTAGTGCCTCCGCCACTCGCCTCACTGCAATCCGTAATTTCCCCATACACGTGGTCACATTCCATATTTTACCTCGTATTTACAACACGGCCATTCAAATCTTATCAATCATGCTTTTACTTTTTTTTAAAGCCGTCGTGATTTTCCACGCACGACCTCTTATTTCTTCATTCATTATTTATTTTTTATATATATTAAATAAATTTTTAGGAGAGTAGCAGTGGTTATATTTTAATATATATTTTTTATTTTTTAAAATTAATTGTTTTATATTAACATATTTAAATAATAAAAAAACATTAAAAAAATCAATTTTAAACAAACAACATTTTAAATACACCGTCAAAAAACTTCTAAACATCAAGGGGTATAGTGATGTTAAAATTATGATTTGTTCTTATTATAATTTTAAAATTATTTTATTTATAATTTGTATGATTTTTATTAAAAAAACCATAATTTGTAATTTTTTTAAATTTATTTTTTAAAAATAATCATCAAACACACACTAATATATTAGAAACAACTTTGGAGAGTCACGTGAAAAGTCTACATTTTGAGTGAAGAAATTTAAAATATTTTTTAATTGAAATAATTACAAAAAAAAACTAGGAGGTTTTTTTTGTAGTTATCATTTTTCAATTTAAACCATTCAAACTGAGAACTGTTAGCTAGAAAATACTTATGTTGAACATTATTGTATTATTATATTTATTTCATTTCAAATTTGCTATTATTATTTTTTTATTTATAAACATCGATATTAAATATTTTTTAATCACTTTTAGATATATCATAGAAAATATTTTTTTATGATATCAAGCTTAAAGTTCCAATTCAAGAAATTAAAAAAGAGAATATATTTTTTTTTTTTTACTGACATAGAGCCGAGGAAACATTTTTACGCAACCGAACCGACATGTGCATCCTTTTGTTTATCCAACACACTGTATACATGTGTGTTTTAATTATTACATATATAAAAAAATTAGTGTTTGTTTGGCAGTCTGATTATAGTTGATTTATAAATAATTTTTCAGGCTAAAATATATATCAATAATTTTTTTTTAATTTTTTAAAAGTTATTTTTAATATTAGTACATCAAAATAATTTAAAAATACTAAAAACATATTAATTTAAAATTAATAAAAAATAAAAAATAAAAAAATCAATTTTTTTTAAAATGTTTTTAAAATTTAAAAACAAACAGGTCTCGCATCTTCTATGGCTGATTTTAGCACTTAATACAAGTTAACGATGATTCCATGTTTCATACAGAATGTCAAACTAGTTATATTTTATTACATTCTATCAGCATCTTGTTTTAATTCATGTAATATTTGCTTTCTTTTGCGTTGAATACTCAATGGTTTATTCATGCTAGAATGAGAAAACTTATTCAACATATAAATTAGAATTGAGACTTGTTTTTTTTACTATTATTATTAATATGGATGTCCGAGCTAACTTATGTGCACCTCGATTAATTCCACAGGCTCTAAAGTTAAAGACCATATAAGTATTCAGTGATTATTATATTAACAATCATATGGCTCAAACCTGAAATAATAAGGAGAACAAACTTTTTAATCCCAAACTCTTACTATTGGACTATCTACTAAATGGTTAATTACCACCCTCTTGACATATATAAATTTGAAAAATCACATTTTTAGAGTTGCTCTAATTAAGTTTTAGTTTGATAGAAATATTATTAGATCTTTCTAAATGAAGAGAGACTAGAGATGGATAGAGTGAGGAAAAGGATTTTGGTTATGGAACTGAATTATTAATATACAAGGGTATTTTTAATTTTTTTTTTATAAAGATTTTAAACTAAGAACAACTCATTATTTAAAATTGTAGTTTTTCAAAGAAAGAGAAAAAATATTACCATCTCAAAACATAATTTTTTTTTTAAATGATTCTTTAAAAACAAAATCTAGTTTTTTGATTATAAATCTTACTCTTATCTATTTTGAGAAAAATACCAACGAATTTTAAAGTTAATAACCATGTAAATTTTCAGTGGTCCTGAGGTTTATAATTTTTTTAAATCTATTATTTTAAAATCATAACAATTTTTAATAATTTTAACTATACATACATTTTTTAAATCTATTATTTTAAAATCAAAACATTTGTTTTTTTTTTTTTTTATCCAAGCTCATTTGGACCTTGGGGTGCTTGAGTTAGGTTTCCATGGCTCGTAGTAACATCCGGGATTATCTGTCTTCCGCGGGATTATCGCGATATCTAGAGCAAGGGTCATGCGATCGAGAGGATAGAGCCTCAGGGCATCACCAGACCACTCAACACTGACAAAAATCCACATGTTCACTATTGAATCACACATTATATGATAAACTAAATCAATCCCCATCTTCACACCATGTCTCCACCTTTTTGACAAATAACTGTCAGTCCAAAGACAAGATTGCCCTTCATAGTCTTTTAATTACTACGAGAAGAGAGAACAGAGAGGAAAGTAGCTACGAGGTGCTGTCTGTTTGTGCGGCATTCATTAATCTACTTTCCTGGATAGTTCTAGATTAGATGAGATCACCTCGTAGATTCTCAAAAGAAGGTGCTCTCCTCTTTCTTTTCTTTTTTACTTGTGAATTTAGTCTAAAATAAAATTCCCACATTTTTATTTTTTGTTTTTGGATAATTCTCTTCATTCTTCATTGATCCACCTTTAATGGTACCTTGTTGGTTTTGAAGTTTGTTTTGTTTCTCTGCCCTCTATACACCCCTTTTTTCATTTCATGTTATGCAGTCTTAATTCTGAATTTCTGTTTTTTTGCCACTTTTTTCATGCAAGATTTGAGATGGGCGATTCAAGTGCCAGTCTTTAATGATGAAATGAAGCTTCTTTTGTATCTCTTTCTTGGTTGCAATGGTTCTTCATGAAGCAAAAGATTGCAACTTTATAGATCTGCCATGAGAAAACACCACAAAAAGCTTGTTTTGGCGCTCTTCTCTCTTGTTACAGTGGTTTTTAGTGCCACTGACCCCAATGACTTTGCAATTCTCAAAGCATTCAGAGAAGGGTTGGAGAACCCTGAACTTTTAGAGTGGCCTGCTGATGGTGATGATGACCCATGTGGTCTATCTTGGAAACATGTTTTCTGTTCTGGTTCTAGGGTCACACAAATCCAGGTTCAAAATATGAGCTTGAAAGGTACTTTGCCTCAAAACCTCAACCAACTTACAAAACTCCAAAGGTTAGGCCTTCAAAGGAACCAATTCACTGGAGCTTTACCATCCTTAAGTGGGCTATCGGAGCTACAGTCTGTTTATTTGGATTTCAATCAGTTTGATTCAATTCCTTCTGATTGTTTTGATGGTTTGGCGAGCTTGCAATTCCTGGCATTGGATGCAAATAATTTCAATGCGAGTACAGGGTGGTCATTCCCTGAGGGTTTGCAAGATTCTGCACAATTGACCAATCTTTCTTGTATGTCTTGTAATTTGGCTGGTCCCTTGCCTTATTTTCTAGGGGCCTTGTCATCTCTACAGAACTTGAGACTTTCGGGCAATAATTTATCCGGTGAGATTCCCGCGAGCTTCAAACGAAGCACGTCTTTACGGAATCTGTGGTTAAATAATCAGAATGGAGGTGGGTTGAGTGGCACTCTTGACGTGGTGACAACAATGGATTCTGTTAATGTTCTATGGCTTCATGGGAACCAGTTCACAGGTACAATTCCAGAGAGCATTGGTAATTTGACTGTTTTGCAGGATCTCAATCTTAATGGTAACAAACTTGTTGGATTCGTTCCGGATAGCCTGGCAAAAATGCCATTAGAGCATTTGGATTTGAACAATAATCAGTTAATGGGTCCAGTTCCAAATTTTAAAGCAACTGAAGTGTCGTATGCTTCAAATGCATTTTGTCAATCCACTCCAGGTGTCCCTTGTGCACCAGAAGTTATGGCGCTTCTAGAGTTTCTCGGTTCGCTGAATTATCCCTCAATATTAGTTTCTTCATGGACCGGTAATGACCCGTGTTCATGGCTGGGATTGGCTTGTCACAATGGTAATGTCAATTCCATTGTTTTGCCTAGCAGTAATCTTAGTGGTACCTTGAGTCCTTCAGTTGCAAAGCTAGGTTCTCTTATTCAAATCAAACTCGGGAGTAACAATCTAAGCGGTCAAGTTCCAGAAAACTGGACTAGCTTGACATCTTTGAAAACATTAGATCTCGGTACCAACAACATATCTCCCCCATTACCAAAATTTGCTGACACTGTGAATGTTGTCACTGTGGGCAATCCTCTACTTACTGGTGGTAGTCCGTCCAATCCAAACCCCTCTCCTGGATCCGGAAGGTCAGGTTCTCCACCCAGCAACCCCTCATCACCAACCAAAGGCACAGGTTCTAGTCCCGGGGATTCTTCAGAACCAGTGAAACCCAAGCGGTCCACTTTGGTTGCAATTATAGCCCCGGTTGCAAGTGTTGCAGTTGTTGCTCTTCTGGCCATTCCTCTGTCTATCTATTGTTACAAGAAGAGGAAAGATACCTTCCAGGCTCCAAGTTCCCTTGTCATTCATCCAAGAGATCCATCTGATTCAGACAACACAGTTAAGATTGTGGTTGCCAATAATACCAACGGAAGCGCATCTACAATCACAGGGAGTGGTTCTGCAAGCAGGAATAGCAGTGGCGTTGGCGAGTCTCATGTCATTGAAGCAGGAAATTTGGTCATATCAGTTCAAGTTCTTCGAAATGTGACTAAGAATTTTGCCTCGGAGAATGAGCTTGGCCGTGGTGGCTTTGGGGTGGTTTATAAAGGAGAACTTGATGATGGAACAAAAATAGCAGTTAAAAGAATGGAGTCTGGCGTGATCAGCAGCAAAGCTATAGATGAATTCCAAGCTGAGATTGCAGTTCTTTCAAAGGTACGGCACCGTCATTTGGTTTCACTTCTGGGCTACTCTGTTGAAGGCTATGAAAGAATCCTTGTTTATGAGTACATGCCTCAAGGAGCTTTAAGCAAGCATCTTTTCCACTGGAAGAGCTCGAAGTTGGAACCTCTTTCTTGGAAGAGGAGGCTAAATATTGCATTGGATGTTGCTAGAGGAATGGAATATCTTCATAATTTGGCTCACCGGAGCTTCATACACAGAGATCTTAAATCTTCAAACATCTTACTTGGTGATGATTTCAGAGCAAAAGTTTCCGATTTTGGATTGGTGAAACTTGCTCCTGATGGAGAGAAATCTATGGTGACCAGGCTTGCTGGGACCTTTGGATACTTGGCACCTGAGTATGCTGGTAAATATTCTATTTTGTGGCCTTGCGTTTTTACTGGATTGAATTTTCACATCCCGTGATGCATAATTGATAGAGAATTTTATTTTCTAAAATCTTTATTAACTTTTGATAGAGCTGAATGTAGACAACTTGTAGCTGACTCCTTATTGCGTTACAGGATTTTGTTCATCATGTATGTGGTAGCTATAAAGCAGACTGCTTCATCAGAATTCTGGTTCATTAGATCACCTAATCTGAAAGATGTCTTTTAATTCAAAGGCATATAAAAGTAACATGTGAAACTTTTAGTTGGTCGGAATTTCAAAGAAAAAGAGAAGGAAACTGTAGGTTTAACTTAAATTGTAGGTCAAATTCCATACCGGAGCGAGGACATGCAATACTGGTTTTACCTTTGCATTTTTATTTTCTTTTATTCTCTGTGATGTATGCATTTATCCCAGTGACTCTTGACTCTCACATGCTGACTGTTTTAGTGACGGGGAAAATCACAACCAAGGTCGATGTCTTTAGTTTCGGGGTTGTGCTAATGGAGCTATTGACTGGATTGATGGCGCTCGACGAGGACAGACCAGAGGAAAGCCAGTACCTGGCTGCATGGTTTTGGCGTATCAAATCAGATAAGCAGAAACTTAGGGCTGCTATTGACCCTGCCCTTGATGTGAAAGACGAAACATTTGAGAGTATCTCCATCATTGCTGAACTGGCCGGGCACTGCACGGCAAGGGAGCCTAACCAAAGACCAGATATGGGCCACGCCGTGAATGTACTAGCCCCACTTGTTGAGAAATGGAAACCTTTGGACGATGATACTGAAGATTATTGTGGTATCGATTACAGCCTCCCTCTTAACCAGATGGTGAAGGGCTGGCAGGAAGCGGAAGGAAAGGACTTGAGTTATGTGGACTTAGAAGACAGCAAGAGTAGCATTCCAGCAAGGCCAACTGGCTTCGCGGAGTCTTTCACTTCTGCTGATGGGCGGTAGCGGAGGTGCTCTGTCCCGCTTCAAGGAGAGTTCTTTTGATAGGTGTAGATAGTTTGTCGTTCTGTTTCTTTCTAGTATCCATTGTTGATATGACGTTGCACTGCTTGTGCGCTCATGGTGGATTAGGGATGGAGTTCCAGATGTTCAAGGATCTCATGTGGGCTTTTAAATTTTCAGTTGAGATTTATGTGCTATTTGTGATGTAGATAAAGAACAATGATGAACGAGAACTTGCTATAATTTATTTCTTGAAGATTCAATCCATGAGCTGCCTGTTAATGTGTTTTATAAATGGAATGGTTCATGAAGGCTATCGCCTCCTGCCATTGTTGATAAGTGATGTCTGTTGTCTGATCTTATATGACTCCTCGAGTGTGCTTTTAATCAAAAGATTAGATTTACTAAATTCCTGGTTGCACTGTTCATGCGTGAGTGAGGGAGAGGCATCTGTCCTCACTCTTGGAGTTTGGCTGCAAATTATGGTTTGTTCATTAAAAAAAAAGTCTGCATTGAGATTTTGGACTTGGAGCTTGTTCGTGTCATCTGTTCTTAGAAGCAGAGCCGCTTCCTTGTTGCATTAAAAAGAACTAAAAAAATTACTGAAGCTCCAGATTTATTCCCTTCATCCAAAAACTTAAAACATGCTTGCATGGGCATTTTTGGGTTTTTATCATGGTCTATTTGTCATTATAAAAAATAATGGGGATAAATAAGTATTTTTCATCTTAATTGCATAGTAAAATAAACTATCTAAATTCTATTATTTGGTATCTAGAGACACGTGTGGCATATTCTTACGTTTAAAAATATCCTTTCGTTATGTCATTGAAATCATTGCCGTATTCTTTTTCTTTTGGTCTAATGCAAATCTCAATTGGTGGTCGAGTTTGGTCTTGGTGGGTGTTTTTTCCCCTTTCTCTCTCACCAAAAAAAATTAAAACTTAACTCTCTTGGTCGCTGGTATTTCAATTTCAATTCTCATATCTTTGATTTTTTTATTTTTTATCTTGGTTTTTTTTATAGAAATTTTTTTATTTTTAATTTTATCTTTCAATCTCAATTTACCAAATATTATATTTTTCAATTTAGTCCTGATTTTTTGAATTTTTTATATTTATTCCTTATCTCTTTTATAAAAATTTTAGTTGTTTTCAATTTCATCTTTAGTTCAAATTGATAATATTATATTTTTTAATTTAGTTATTATTTTTTTATTTTAATTTTTTTTCTTAATCCTTTTGTAAAAGTTATTATTCTTTTCAAGTACATCCTTTAATTACAACATTGTTTTAAATTTTTGTGTCAATTTTGACTCTTATTTTTTTGAAAAAAAATTGACCTTTTACTAAATTGGTTTTTTTTTTTAATTTTACTATTCAATTAAATATAAAAATTATTTTAATTTTAATTTTTATTCTTTTAATTATTATATTTTTTAAAATTAAATAATAAATGCAATTACAAGATTACAAACAAACTGATATTTTTTTTTAGAAAAAAATTATTGTTAATCAGTAGACTACTGCAAAGGGTTAGTTCGGAACACTGCACGCCTATTCATCGATGGAACACACAAGCAATTTTCCAGGCCAATTGGTCTTATCGCTGTCTGCATTTTATTCTAATAGCAGCACGTGGCACCTAACCTATCCACTTGCCAGGTCGAAACGGGCACCATATGACACTTGCAAATGGGACAAAATTAAAAAAATAAAATAAATGGCGAACTGACATAAATGCGAATTTTTTTTGGCGAAATAAGACATAGTTGTCGCGCTTAGGAATCTACTTTTAGGAGAAATTTGTTTTTGAAGTGTTACGAGATAAAAATTATGTTATTTTTGAATCACTTGTGGATTAATTTAAAATAGTCGATAAAATAGTTTGACTAGTTTAAAAAATAAAATGAAAAATCTTAAAATTATCAAAGTTAGGATATTAACGAGATTTTTTAATATCTAAATATCAGATAATCTATATAATAATGTATTTTCTATTAAAAAAATAATTTTTAGAAATTTCTATAAAAATTTAAATACAATTCAATGATTGAATAAAAAATTATGATCGTTTTGAGCTTTTATTCTAGATTGACATTAACAGATCTTTTTTTTAAATTTAGATCTGTCTCATTAGTCCATAAATACATATACTAGACTATTCATGTAATTTGTCTGAAGTATACTTTTATTTAGTTATGTAAATTCACACTCAACTGCTTAGAAATCATCTATTATTATATGAATTATAATTTTTAATATTTTAATTGGAGTTTATTTTTTAATTTATAAAATATAAAAAAAAACAATCTTAACTTATAAAACATATTTAAAATAAAAACTTTATAAATTTATAACTTTTATATAAAATAATCAATCAATTAATATAATTAAATTCAACTACTCCACCATAAAAAAAGTAGAGCTCGATACTTCATTAGCGGCATCATCAAAGTAAACTATTTCAACTAATATTATAAAAAAAAAACCCCAAAAGGTTGTGCGTCTTCAATAATGAGGTCCATTTCAGCTGAAAGAATATAAATCGTTAATTACATAGAGGTGACGTGAATTCCTACCATGTGGGTGGTGCATAATGGCCTGCTGACCAGTTGGCTTTTATGTTTTCTTGTGACCAATCAAACACTAGTACATGGCCAACGACTTGATGTTGGATGTTACATCATACATTTTGTCTACATTCAATTGTCAGTTCTGGCATCATGTCCAAGGCTTTCTCTTTGCCAGTTATTTTTTTTTAATGATTTCTAGCCATAAAAATAAATAAATATTCGTGCAATTAAATAAGAAAGTAATGATGTAACCTTTTTATCTGATTTTGATCCATCTTGTCCTTTTATATTTCCTAAAGTGATATTATCCGAGAAGCATTGACATTGACACGGGATAGAGGACGACTATATATATATATATATATATATATATATATATATATATATATATATATATATATATAAGATTAAATAAAAATAATGCTAAAAAATCAATACAACTAATAATAATGTAAAATCAATTGCATGGATGGATATATGGAGTTATAAGAGAAAAAGGATAAATATTATGTTATTTTCTTAGTGATAAAATAAATTTGAACTTAAAAAGTTAAATTATCTCGATAATTATTATAATGCTGGATTGGTGATAAATTTTATTTTATTTTAATTTTAATTATTACCATATATCTCCTTTTTTAATTGTTAGTTGTGATAAAATTAGATATATTTTTTTTATTTTAGGAATAATAATATCATGTTGTTCTAATTAAAATTAAAAACAAATAAGGAATAAATTATAATATTTTATGTCAAGTATTTCACATAAAATATGACCATTCATTGTTATTAAAAAAATTTAATTATGAATTAAGTTTCTACTTGTTTTAAATCATTTTAACTCATAAAAGACTTAAAATAATATTTGAACCAAGTTTCTTTTAGAAAATTACAAATATAATCTTGAAAAAATCATTACTGTGCTCCTCACGCATCCTGAGCATATCTGCCATGAATCCTGGCCATGCCCCCATATATCTGAATTTAAATTATTTTTTTATCATTATTTTAATGTGTCATCACATGTTTGATACATGTCGGGCTATAAATGAAGTGTGTCTATGTCCTGACACTTGCTCGCTATAGATGCATCTCTAAAGAGTATTGCTTGGTTACTTTTACGGGATGTAATAGATGGTAACAATGAAGATGTGATTGGTTAAATAAATAAAGATGAAAAATATAAAAATAAATATATTTTTTAAATAATTTTAAACTGAATTTATATTTTTTTAAAATAAAAGGTATATAAAATATATCTCTAGAAATAATATTTATTATTTTTTATTCAAAAATATCCAAATAAAAAATTCTTAATTCAAAACTTGTCCAATTAAAATATATAAGGATAAAAATGATTATTGTCATGGTTTTAAAATCAATTTGGAGCAATTCCTGGATCACAATTTGGGAAGGTCTACCAAGATTAACTTGGGTCTACCCCAATTATTCTTTAAGAATGACCAAAATGACATCATTTTGACTAAAAAAATATTACAAAAAAATTAACTGGTTTTAACTTAATTTTCTTCTAGGACATAGGTCGACCTTGGTTTTTGGCAAAGTCAGATAAGATCAATTCTTTCTCTGTTTTTTTTCTTAAATCCATAATGGTCTAGGCCCTAACTGGCCAAGTCCTAGGTCAACCCACTTGATCAATATAAGTTATATATATATAGTTTGATAGTAACACATGATAAAAGTAAAATAGATTTTATTTTTATTATTTCCCGTGTATTATCAACCAAACAAGATATACTGACAGTTAATTTATCTTGTACACCATTATCAAATATAATTTTGTTCATGAGATAAATAAGAGAGAAAATATAGATAAAGAGATCCTAGTTGCGAAGGTTTAGAAACCTAGCATAAGGGTTTCTTTAGCTTTGAAATGCTAGAAATTTATGGAGGTAAAATTTTACAAAAAGAGAGTAAAAGGGATAACAACTATTGATTGAAGCTTTAAAGATATAAACCTTCTTTAAACTATTAAGTGATGTTCATGAGACACATCTCTAGCTCTTTTTTTTTGCATGTTTTAATGATGTTTTGAACTTATTTCGGTGTTACATTGTGCGTAAGCTTGGATTTTGATTAATGTATAAAAATATATTTTTTTCTTTACTCAATCCTAATTTGAGATTGTTGTTGATGTTACTGGATACCAAGAAGATATGATTGTGATTATGTTTTTTTTGGAATGAAGTAGTTTTGGAACCTACTAACAACAATAATAAAGTTTTGATGTTTGCTTTGATGTATGTTTTTGGTTTTTAGGTCGTGTGAGTTTCATTGAGTGTTAAAATGCCAGTTTTGAACCACAAATTATCAAATATGCTTGCTGTTTTATTTTGGTAGTTTTGGGAATTCAAATTGTAGGCATGATTGTGATGATTTAGTGCTATTTGTTGTTCATGTTAGCTCAATCATGTGTAACAATGGTAATGTGTTTTGTGTGAACCAAAAAAGCTTGGTTTCTGGGCTTGCAAGGCAAAATAATGGATTTAGCAGTAGCTGGGATATTTCCAAACAATTATGGGTTTTTGTTTTTCATGTTAGAAAAAACATTACCTTGGTTCTATAATTTGAACTAGTTTTGGTCCAATTACTTACAACAACAATTTTATAAGACTTGATTAATCAATAACCAATGGGTACTTTACATCAATAACTGTTTTTTTTTTTTTTTACTTTTAATCCTAGGTCTTTTTTTGCACTTAAACCTATTTTGAACAAATCATGATTATTGGTTGATAAATAATGAAGTTTGATGCTTGATTATTATTCAATTATCGATTTCCAACATGCCCATGTCCTTGGATTATTCATATCTAGCATGGATTTTGATTCATGCGTTATTGGGCATGTTCTTGAGATTTTTGGTTTTTGATATGTTTTTGACAAAAATCTTCACATTTTTTTTCTGCAAGTTTAATATGTTTTGGATTTTAATTATGTTTCTGGTTTGTTTTTGGTCAACTTAATGTTTTTGGTTCGATTTATTGTCAAACCAAATATTTCAGGTCAACCTAATCGGGTCAAGTTCGGGTCATTTAAGAAAGGCCTTGTTTGATCTTTAAATGTTTTGATAAAGGATTTTATGGTTTAAGGGCATGTTTGACAAACATGCCTTTAGATATATTTTGACAATTTTATTTAAAGAAAAAATGAGTTTTTGCCAAACAAAACCTTATAAAAATAATATAAAAGATATCGTACAATAATAAAAGTTTTTGTTTTTTTTTTTCATAGATGGTGAAAGATCCTAAAAATTATTTGAGAATTTTTATAAAAATCTAAAATATTTTGGCATGTTTTTTTTATATATAAAAAGGTCTTGCAAAGATTTTACAAGAAGTTTGTAAAATTCCAAAGGATTTTGAACTACATTTCAAAAATATTAAAAATTTATTTTGGCAAGAAAATATACTATTCACTTCTAATATAAGAATAAAAACTTCAAAGAGTTTTATCTGAAATATTATTTGAAATGACGTTGTAATCAAGAATTTCAAGTTTGTCCTGAAAGAAGCCTTAATAATAATTAAGAATGTTTAACATGTGTCTCATCATACAAGAGTCATGGACATGTGTATTAGAAAGAAAAGAAAAGAAATAAAAATCACCAAATCTCTTTGGATTTCTAGTTATGGTTTATTTGTAGTGCATAAGTTGTGAATATACATGTTTTTTTTTTTTTTTTTTTTTAATATCTTTCAAACCAAGTTCTTGACCTAAAAGACTAGGGTCTGTTTGTCGTGGCAATCCCATCATAGATACA
Source organism: Populus alba (assembly GCF_005239225.2). Lineage (NCBI taxonomy): Eukaryota > Viridiplantae > Streptophyta > Magnoliopsida > Malpighiales > Salicaceae > Populus > Populus alba. The sequence goes on from NC_133289.1 coordinate 18,855,971, forward strand.
TTAATAGAAATAAAAACATCATCAAACCATAGTAACCATAAATGAGGAAAACCAATCCAGCTTACCTCAGATAAGAGATACTAGAGGTGCTAATATATTTTCTTTTACACAACTAGTCCCTTGCTTAGAATCACTAAAGATTAGTTAGGGTCCCTATTAATTATCATACTAGGTGATGACTCTTTATCCAACAAAAGACCTCTCAACCTGCTTAGGAAGGGTTATGGCTACGTCGCACTTTTGCAAGGGTTTGACAACCTTGACTAAGTATAACAAGTTGGTTTTATTTTAATTGGATGATAAAAAAATAAGTGATGATAGTAAAACGACAAAATTAGAAAAAACCGATATGATAACTTAAAAAAAAACTTTTAGAAGTACAAAATTAAATAAAACTAGACATAAAAAAATTACCTGATTTAACCCCCAAACAACAGTATAAATATGTAACCTAGATAAAAATGGGTGAGCCAACTTCAGATTAATATGCAAAACTCATGGCTCAAGCCATAATACGAGGATAAGCGAACATAAAAGAAATTGAAGAAAAAATAATCCAAGTTAACCTTTTTTTTTTTTTTTTTTTGGTTTCTGTGGTTTCTGTTGGACAAAATCTTTTTATTTTAAAAAAGAACACAACAAAAGGGTAGAATGCTGTTTACAATATCTTTTTTGCTTGACTCATGATGGGTCATTCATATTTTCAGTCATCAAAACCACCTCTGGACAATTGTTGTGCTATGCTCAGAATGCTTATTGCGCTGGACACTAAGCCAACAAGACTTTCCGAACGAAGTATTTGCTCTTTAAGTAATGTCCTTTCAGCATATCTCATTGATGTTACACATGTAAGTATTTCTACTCTTCAACAACTGTCCTGATTCTCCTTCTTCTTTACTACGACATTCCTCTTTTCTTGCTCTATCTGTATCAATGTCTGTTTTTCTTTTGGAGTGCTGCTGGCATCATTGTTTTTTCTGTCTTTTTTGAGCGAGAAAAAAAGAGCTGGGTTGTCATTAGGGTTTTTGATGTTGACTTATCAATAAATAAGTGTTGCAAGACGATATTAATTTGGTTTCCTTTATATGGTACTGCAGTATGTATCTTGAGTCTTTACCTTAGCAGCCTAGGTCTTTGTGAAGTCAATGTTATTGGATCTTGTTTCCTGTACACTTTTTTTGTGGGAACTGGGATGCTTTTGAAACTGTGTTGGTTTCTTTACGGCATAGATCTTTGTTCATTTCTCATGGTCAAGTATACAATGGCCTTAAATTTTTCAATGATGGAGTATTTATTGGCCAGGAATCTCTTCATTTAATTTCCAGGTTTCATGGAACAAGATGCATTTTAGCAGTTGTTTGCGTGAAGTTTTATCTATCTTTAGACTTCCCTTTTCCTTATGTTGTGAGCTGGGGATTTATTCTTTCTTATTTTGCACTAAATTTTGTGAATTTGCTCATAAACCTCAAGCAACCCTCAATGATTTTTTAGCAATTGAAATGATAAATAGTTCACTTTTCTACAGTGTGTTCCAGAAGATGTTGATGAAAGCACGGGCTCCCTTCATGAACAAACATGGTGTTGTTATCTTCTGCCTAGCTTTTTCCTGTTTGATAGAAGTTACAAACTTCTCAATCTCGCATTGAACGTGATGGGGTCATCGATTAATGGAAATAGTTCATCGTTCTATCTGGTTATCGTATTCGTTACGCCAAGGGGAACTCAAGTAGGGTAAATGCTACTGTTTCTGTCCTTCTACGGATGCAAAGGGATGCTAAGGTTCAGCAAATTCTCCATTCATACAAGGAAGAGATTGACCATATTTCACGAAGCATATGCTCGTTACAGGTATAATTTTGCTTCCCAGGTGTCTCATGTCCATGTCCATGTCCTTTGTTACTCTGTTTTTGTATTGCAAAAGATCGATCAACAAAGTAAGGAATAGAGTGCATCATTTGAAGGGTAGAGAGGAGAGATTGAAGATCCAGCTGGCCTTTTTTAAATCAAATACTCCTTGTGCATATTGGTCTAGCTAGATATCATGTTTAGCTACCTAAATAATGGGGCATTTCTAACAGTAGAAAATATTTTTGGAAAGCTTTGGAGTGAAAACTCCTCATATCTGCATAGCTTGATTCTTTAAAGCATGGTGTTTATGATTATGGATACTTGGAGACATTTTCTCTCTCTCCCAGAATGCCGACCTCTTAGTCATTTTCTTGGGGGCTACTCAATTTCCCAGTAAATAGATGGAAGCTGTAGATACTGCATAATAAGGTGAACGTGGAATTGGCATAGTGGTTGGGAATGTGGAACAGAATCTGGCTTTGCTAGCGAGTCAATGAAGGTCCCAAGTTTTCTATGGCAGGAATGCACAGGTTCGAAGCCCTAAATGGCATGTATTGCCTACAATTTTGACCTACGTAATAGATAATCAGAGGGGGGCAATATATATATATATATATATATATATATATATATATATATATATATATATAATTTAACTTTTTGGATCTATTGCTGGTCCACACTCCTCTAAAATCAACTTCTTTGTTGATTTCGTTCACATTCTGGATGATTCAACTTCTTTGTTGTAAATTCTTTTATCTTCATTTGTAAATTTTAAAGTTTTGAAGAGGTTTTGGTTGCTTAATTTGATAGTTAAGATGTAATATTTAATATAAAAGCCCTTTAATTATTAACTAAAATAGAATGATAATTTTATAAATAATCTGATTTTTATTGAATTTTATTTTTATTTTTTACAGATTAAGAACGTATAGCGTTACAAATTTATAAATTCTAGGTTATAAGCAGTTCAATCTTTTCAAGAAAAAAAGAGGAGGGAAACTCATCACTCAAAATAAAATAACAGCTAATGCTACCAAGAAAGAGAAGGAAAACTCAGACAGAAAAGGAGAAATAAGTTCCTTCAAAACTCCTCCTTTCTCTTCTCCATCCGAGAAGACCTATTTTGGACGATGAATTGGCTACTTGGCAGAATTCTAAATATGATGAAATCTTAAAACCCTTGTAACTTATAAAATTTTAGATCCAGCTTCTGTCAAAAAATTTATTATAAGATAATTTTAAAATATAAATTTAAAAAACTTGTTAAAGCAAAACTAAAAAATAAAAACCTCGGACAAACCCTACAAGATCTAAAATTTATAAATTATCTTAAATTAAGATTCCAACTAGTCGCATGTGTCGTCAGAATGCGGCGAAGCAGTTGACATGTGCAAGACCCGTGTCAATTTTTTTGTTTTTTTGTGCAAAAACTAAAAATAACCTTAGAACCAAACAATACTAACAAACAAACCATAATAAAATTACAATCATGCCCCTGAAACCGAGGCAAAAAAATTCAAATTGTAAAGGTAATATATTACTTCAATTGTTCTATAAAATATAAAAATACAAAATCACCTTTATGTAAAAGGTATTAAATTATTTTATTCATGAGTTATGTTAGTAAATTTATTATGTATAACAAAACACAATTATCAAAATAACTCCACACAATCCTTATAAGAAATATAAAAAATTTATGTTATGGTAAAAAAACTACCTTATTCCCTAAGGAAAGGCTAAAGATAGAATGACCATATAGGCAAAATAGTAATTATAACACTAATGAATAGGACAAGGGGATTAGATTTTTTGGATAATAGCCTTTTTGATGAAATCAAAATGAACTAGAGAAATTATTTTGCATTGAGCATGGACCCAAACAAAAGGCCGCACCTCTCCCCTTCTGTGAGTATAGAGAAGTTATCTAGAAACGCAGCTAGTTCTCAGAAAGAGTCGGGCAGTAAAACCACAGTGAGTGATTTTGCATCTGCAGAATGCAAAATGGGTAATAAACTCTTCTAAGATCTACCGTAAACATAATCATAAAAAAATATTTTAGCAAACAAAGAAGGTAGTTCGGAGCAGCATGGAGCTGACCAATGTTGGAACGCGTTCAAGCCCTAAATCAAAAGCCAAAACCATCCATTGAAATGGCCAGGTGAAAATCGGGGTCATTTCTAGTTGAGGTTGGCTTATAGTATTAAGATAAAAATTAGCTAAGTACCATAGTTTATTATGTCATGAGATTTCTAATGAAAGTAAAGAATTTAAAATTTCAGGTAATTTACACAGGAGTTGACTCCACGTACACTTCGGCCTCGGTTTCATTTTGTGCTGCACTATCTTCATCCGCATCTGCCTGAAGATATGGACCAAATACCTTCATAACTTGTTCATAGACTGGCTTCTTGAAATCCACAGCCTGCTCAATGAACAAACAAGTATCAAACATCTAAACATAGATCTCCGGTTATTTATTTCCAAGTAATATTTTACTCACAAGCTCCAATACTCTTTCTGGCAACAACCATGCCCAGTCCTTAAATTCTGGAGTTTCACTTCCATCACCCAAAAGATTTATCTCATCCTCCTTCCCAGTGAACTTGAAAAGAAACCTGTTTTCAAAAGTTCTTTACGAGCATGAACAAATTGAAAAGGACATACTTTTGTGAAAAATCCAGCAACTTGGTCTTGGAATCAGAAAGGGGCAGATCCTATACTTTCTGCAATTATTTAAAGGAAATCGTGAAGAAAACAGGTAGATTTTGAGATTAAGCGAGGACAATTTGTAGAGAGAAAGAGACTCAGTCCTGATAAGTACACAAGGGCAGAAACAGAGCCATAACCCCCTTTAGCAACATTTATGTTCCCGAAATAACAAAAGATTGCTCAAAGAAACCATTATTTTCAAAACCATTACATGGAATCACTCGTATTTATGAATCAACGGCAGTAAAAGACAAGGCAGTGGTTATCATGAAAGCAAAACTAAAAGCAACCAAAAACTGTAGTCAGGAGTAACAAACACACAATTGGGTCAATCAAATTAGCTTCCATGATATGATCCATCTGATTGTTTTTGTTTCACTTTGTGAGAATGTATCCTTACCACTTCTGTGTTTGACCTTTGTAATTGGTACCCCATCTACGACTGAGTCTCTCTCTGGTTTGCGGTGGAAAATCATAAGTAAGCCAGTAGGGTGCCTACACATCCGATCCAGTATCAAAATCATTTCAGTTCACTCAAACAGGTAGCAAAAGACACATCTTTCCTTTTCAATTTGTTAGATGTTCATCTCATACACAACCCTAACTTAAAACAAGGGGAAAATAAATAATAATAATAAGAACCCACCTCTGCAACAAATTCAGCTGAAGTAACACCGGTTTCTTCCCTCAATTCCCTCATGGCTGCTGTCAATAGGTCTTCACCCTCACCAGCACCACCCTGTAGCAATACACCAAAAAACCAGTCACAAAAGAGAAGCTGTTATCAGCTCTTCCTATCCACACCCCACCAATACACGTAACCTACATCTTAAGTCCAATAAAATCATTTCATTGAACAAATCTGATACCTCTAGGCTCTAACCCCCCATTAATCCCAGCATTTACTAAAATCAGCTCACGTAAATACCCAACACTACCTGAGGCATCTGCCACGTGTCCGAGATGTTTATCCTCAAAGCAGTAAATATCTACACCCAAAGCCAACAATTAAATTTATTTCAAAACCAAAAATAAATAAATAAAATAAACAATTTCAAGTTAATCAACCTTTTTAGAGGAATTAACGAGACAAATCCCCACATTTCTTCTATACCCATCTGGTGGCGTCTCCATTGACGGCGGCAATTCCCTTCTTCTGCTTCTCCTTCTACTCCTTGTTAAGGATAAGGCTGCGCACGAAGAGCCAGACAGTGGTACGCTCGCAAATTTGTTCAAATTTATAGGGCAATTTGGGGTTACAAATCGATAGATATAATATCTCCTGACAATACTATCACACGACTCCATAACCCGTCGTTTAAGAGAATAAAATTACTTGGTCTCCAAGCATCTATCCACTGCCCGCTTTCTGTTTTGTAACGATTGGGTCGTCTTGCCTCCTTTGAATTTCAAGGGCTTGCAGACATGCAGTTGATAATCAGCGAGAGGATCGGAATTTCTCCACATCAGTTCTCTATTTTTCTCGTAAACCGCGAGAAGAGAGGATCGAGGATTCCTGTGGCTGCCAGAACTAATTTCTCGAAAATATATCGCGAGAAAGACTGGTTATTTCTCGTGGTGTTGAAACGATCGAGGCGCGAGAGGAGGATAAAGGGACACGAGATGATGACTGGAAACACCGTGAGGGATGATAATAGTGTTGCAGTTAACGGAAATGGGTTGCCAGGCCTTGATTTGGGTCGGGTCGATTATGAGAGACGAACAGGTATGGACCCTGGGTCTCGTTGGTGTGTTTACAAAACTGTTACTTTCGGGTTTCGGTCATCAGCGGGTCTGATTGCACGGCCCATTAAAAGACTTGCTCGAGAGGAGATCCAGGTCCATGTCCGGTATTGAATTATAGTGATTCAAGGAAAGAAAGATGGATATGGTGTTTTGTGGTGTAGGGGAATTATGGTACACCTTACACGTTAAGGCATGTGATGGTTTAGTAATGGCTTGTAATTTAATAAAAAAGTGTGGCCATGATTAAGGAATAATTGAGAGGTTATTACGCCTGATTGAAATGAGGATCATTCCCTTTCTTTGCTTTGGAGTGGGTTTTTAATTTTAATGTGAACAGTTGCAATCAGGTTTAGGTTTTTGTTCTTGTTTTCTTTTAGTTGGAGCTTTAGCCATTTTGAGTTGCGCAGAGCTTGTTCGACAAAATTCGAAGGTTTTTCAAAATTTATTTAGTTATGGTGAGTTTAGTTCACTATTAGACCTTTTGATAAAATTTAAGTATGATTTAATAATTAAATCTAAAATTATAAATATTTTTATAAAGCTACATGTTTGCAAACTTATTATGGGCTTGGCCTTATCTATTTATTCTAAAAACATATTTGCAACCTGTATATTTAAAGAAATGGGTAGTGCTATTAAGAATAATCTAACACATTAGATTTTATTGTTTTCAACATGGTAATCCCCTAACTTATTATTTTTCTAAAAAAATTTAGAGTTGTGTTAGTTTTGTAATTCTTTTTTAAAAACATACTGTTATGAGTAATGACTCACTAAATTAGAGATTTGATTTTCTCCTTATCATATCCCTAAAATTATATGTGTAAACCAAATAATTTTCTAGCTGGAGATTAAAAAAATTAGCTAAGTTTGTTTCTATTTTTATTTTTTTTAATTCACCAATTGAGTAGTAACTCATTAGATTAGAGAGAAAAATGGTTTGGATTTGGAGCGAATAAAATTGATTTGAGAGAAAATTGTATGAGGCTGAAGATTTTATATTGATGGTATTAAATGATCCATCGTTTATGATCAAAATGATATTATTTTGTTAGGCTTAATCTTAATTTAGTCTTGGTCCTTACTTTGCCAATTTTTCACTTTAGTCTAAATTAGTCCCAATCTAAAACTTTTTTCTTTCAATTAAACCCTTAACTAACCTACTTAAAACCCCCTAATTTGGTGCCTTTTCACTTTAGTTTTTTAGGTTTGTGGTTTGTGCAATTTTCAATCAAATTAGCTTTTAATTTTAATTTTTTTTTCAATTAAATCCCAAATTAATTTTATAATTTGACAATGTATTTCAAATTCATCCATCGTTCTTTGATTTTTCTAATTTCCTTTAGATTTATTGAAAAGACATTTTTTTTTTGGATTTTTATAGTTTTTGAAAAAAAATAAAGGTAAAAAATTAGGTCATGATAATGGAGACAACAAGATTTTAATTGGAGTCAAGAAGATTTTTGTTTGAGTCATGAACATTTTTTTTAAAGAATCACTTGTAAAAACCTAACAAAGAATGGTAAACAAAAAGACTTGAGATAACGGGGTCATTCTCAATACCAACAAAAATTTCCATAGAAAGTAAGCTAAAAAAAAAAATCTTCAATTGAATAAACACTAAAGGAATGAAACAAGAAAAAAAATTAGCTTAGACAAAGAAAAAAAAACCAAGTAAACCCAAACATATATATCCCAAATCTAGTTAAATCTTTAAAACTCGTTACCTATAAAACCCTTGAATCCAGGTTCAATTAAAAAAGTTTATTATGAACCAATTTTTTTTAAAAATGAATTTTAAAAATTGTCAAAGAAAAAAAATTGACAATAAAAATAATAGGGATTAAATTTGGCAAGAAAAAAAACCATAAAAAGGGTGAAATAGTAAAATAAAATCAATTTAAAAAATGGTTTCAAATAAAAACTTGTCAAAGCTAGAAAGTTTGGAAAAAAAAAAATAAGAACTAAATATGATAGGAGAGAAAACTAAAGGAGGGTGAAATCATAAGACAAAATCAATTTAAAAAACGATTCCAAATAAAACAAATTGCAATAAAAAGAATAGGGATTAAATTTGAAAGATGAAAAAAATTTAAAAGGAATGAAATTGAAAAGACATGCCACTTTTATAAATTATTCAAGATAAAAAAAAATTATAATAAAAAAAAGAGAACACATATAAAATAATGTATAAATTAAAGGGTTATTCTTGAATTTTTAAGGGTCTAACGTAAAAATCTAGTTAGGAGAGAGAGAGAGGAAGAGGGAAAAAATGACCGATAATGCTAAACTTTGTGAATGTTGGAACACGCACCACCTCATCAGTTCAGGGGTGTCATGAACTTTCAGAAGGTAGTGTTTGGTTGCTAGACGACTTTTCACGCACTACCCGAACAATGTGAGAACCATCCACTTGTTGGCGCGTGCATAGTAGGAGCCATTTTTTTTTAATTATATTTAATAAATGTAATTTATGATAATGCCCCTTTGTATTCTTAGACTTTACAATTCTTGTTACAAGAGATGGACAATAAAATCTGTATCCATTATACTTTTCTATACAGCTAATGTAATATCCACTAACTATTCTTAAGTTTAACTTTGTCTCATGTGGATTATAAACTCTAACTTTAGTTTGGCAATCTCATACATGTATATGCTTTAAACTATGTTTATAAACTTTCCATAACTCAAATAGAATTTAATGGATCATTTTGGTTGAAACTCAATTTAGTATATATATCATAGTATTTAAAGCTTCACTCACCATGTCCATCAATGTTCAATTTCTCCTTTCAACCACATCATTTTGAGATGGTGAGTCTAAGCATGTAAGAAAATTTGATTTTGTTTAAACAAATATCAAGTTAATGTTAATGTGTAGCTCTAGTTAATTATTTCATTTTGAAGTTCACAAATTTAGAAGCTGCGAGATCAATAACATTGATGATGAAAGCGTTGCGGGAGGTGCCTTTTTTTCAATAGAGCCAACTTAAAGATCATTTAGAATGGAGGCCTGTTGATGCTTGGTGGGAAAAGTTCAGGGTTAGTTCAGTATTTTTAGTAGATAAAAGATGTTTTTTTTTTTAAAAAAAAAAATTTGGAAACTAATTATTTTACCTTAACTTGGAAAAACCACAACACAACTAGGTAAGTTTTAATGTGTGATGTATATTTTTGTTTTGTAAAATTTTAATATTTTTTGTTATATATTGTTTACTTTAATAAAATACTAAACCAGGTTGCATGATTTCTGGTATGAAGGACACCCTATGCTAAGAGAAGAGCCGAATTAGATGACTTTGAGATGTTGAAAAGTTATAGACCTTTCCACATCACTAAGAGAAACTGAGAGAGATATTTAGAGTTTTATATGTCGAAGGGTTTTAGGAGGCATTCATGGAATAGGTCATCAAACCTAGCAAGCATAGTCGCTTCCATTTACAAACCATGCAAAATGCTTGATAAGAGAGCCTGTTTTAATTTCAAGTATTTTTTTTTCCTGAAAATCATACCTATAATTTGTAATCAATAGATTTATTTTGCAGGATACACAATTTTGAAGATGAGATGATAATAAATAATAGGTGCAACGGGTTGTTGATAGTCGAGTTGGGAAGTTTATTGCAAGTTAAATTTGAAAGCTTTTTGTATATTGTTTGGAATAATGCTTTTTCATCCATATCTCTGACTTGTTTATCTATGGTGTAGGTATGTACACACAAAAGGTGGTGAAGGAGCCTTCAACTCACACAGAATACGATTCGGATTTGTGTTTAGAGGCTGGAGCAACCAATGGACTCAATATGATTCAAGTTTGCAGTATCTCTATGACTATGGCTCGAGATATGAGATTGGTTGTAGTGTCTCGACTTTAGATATCTTATAATTCGGCCCGAGTCAAACATCACCAACTATTGAGGAGTTGGTTAAAAAATGAATCAGTGCTCTAGAGGTTGAAATGGAGTGGAAGCATGGAGCACATGAAAAGAAGCTTGAGGAGTTCATGGCAAAGTATGAAACATACTTTTCTAGTCATTATTCTCCCTTCTACAAACCTCCACGAGATTTTCCTCCCCCTCCATCTCCATTTATAGTTAGAGCTTATGATTGATTTGTATATACATTTGTAATTTTTACATAATAATTTTTTTCTTCAATTTAATTGATTTTTATAGATATTTGTAATTTTTTTTTTACATTTTATAAGTTTTGCTCTTCAATTTAAATTAGTTGTTTTGATGTTATTTAATGCTATTTTAAGATTATTTTATAGCATTTTTTAAAGATAATTTGTTTAAAGACCAATGGAATTTCCATGGGTAATTAAACAACCTTTTCATTGGAGAATTATAAGAGGTTGTAAATTGTTTCGATCAACACCAATATAATAACCAACATAATATGCTATTGTTGTTCTGTGGGTGGAATAGTTGGTGACATAGAAATATTACATGATTATTTGTTTGAATTCTATTGGTAATATTCATTAATGAATTTGACAATAGAGATTGGTCAAACCCTTTTTTAAGGACTTGTTGCAATAATTCATCATTATATTTGTTGATATAAAAAGCACCGATAAAATTACTGATAAGTATGATATCAGTGACGAGATACTTCAGGACGACCCGTTTTCATTGGTAAATTTATTAGTGATTTTTATACAATAAAATTTGTTTGTTCATACTAATAGAATATTTTGTCAATGTTTTGAATTTTTCTGGTTGTGTTCCAATCAATCGCAGTTATCACCGCTCATAGTAGGGGAATCAAAATTCAAAAAATATAAAGTTTGTACAATTACAAATAAGCAATAAAGCTTACTAAAACATGCTACGAAACTAAATGAGATATTTACCAATGTAAAATAATCCAACCACATAAATAGACATGTCATTATAATCTAGAAGTGAATATGAAAAAAAAATAGCTCACCAAGAATATAAGCAAATATGAAAAAAACTCCATAAAAGTTTTGAAAATAAAAATTAAAATGAAACACAGAAAATCTCCTCAAGGACCACAGGACAGAGCCTTCACCACCTGCTCTGAAGGCTTAGAAATGGTATGGAGCTTGGTGAAGCATCTTAAGGCCAGCGTAACTTAATATCGAACAACCACTTGATTGTTTATATGTTGAATATGTTCTCTATTTCCATCGATTGTGATTCACAAACTCTCTCTGTTTTATAAGATCTTCGTGTCCTCCCGACCCGAGAGAGCTGGCTAGCACCACATACATCTCAAATTCAAACACCTTAGAGGGTTTTTTTTTTTCCTTTTTTTGGGCTATAAACTTCCCCATCTATCCAAGGTCTTCGACTCTTTGTATCTGGGCTTCAATCCTTATGCTAAGCGCATGCACTGATGATTTAGGATCAGATGCAAGATGGAGAGAAATGGAAATAACATCATTAACTAAAAAAAAAAAAAAACTATGGCGAAATGGCATCGTGTTATCCTCTAAAACACAGACAAAGGAGGAAGGCCTCTCCATGGTAAGCGTATAAATACATTTAAGGAAATAATTTACGAGTGCATGAATGAAACCAGTTCCCCCACTCCTAAAAAAAGAAAGAGAAGAGAAGTGATGCACAAAGCGACAAAGCAGAGGAGGCTCATTGACTGGAAAACTTATATAAAGAACATCAAATCCCCCTTTTTCCCAAAATCCCTTCATGTTTTGTCTCCTCTCCTGGATCCTGGATCCCTTAACAGAAGTACAGAAATACAAACCAGACACTAACAACGTTTCAATAACCAAATCACTAGAAATCTAATAAAAATAATAAAATAACTGTAAAAAATGGGGGTGCCTCAAGCAATGGAGGCGCTAAGAGAACGAGCTGAATTCATAAAAGAATCATTACAAAAAAGCCAAACCATCACTGATAACATGGTCGCCATCCTTGGCTCCTTCGACCATCGTCTCTCCGCCTTAGAAACCGCCATGCGTCCCACTCAGGTACGTTAAGTATCACCCCTACTTCTCACCTTTCTGTTTTAACGGATCTGCATTGTTGTTAGAAAAGGTAAATCTTTTTTCTTTTTCTTTTTATTTTTTAAATTTCTGTAGATAAGGACGCATTCGATTAGAAGAGCACATGAAAATATTGATAAAACGTTGAAGGCAGCAGAGGTCATTTTATCTCAATTTGACCTCACGCGAAAGGTACCTTTTTTTCTTTTTCAATGAAAATGATTTCTTAATTCTTTTTTATTATTATTATTATATAATGCTATTAAGTAATTAATTAATTTGGATGTGTTTGTGTGTTTGTGAATGTTGTAGGCAGAGGCGAAGATACTGAGAGGGCCACATGAAGATTTGGAAAGTTATTTAGAAGCGATTGATCAGCTAAGAAGCAATGTGAAATTTTTTAGCAGCAACAAAAGCTTTAAATGCAGTGATGGTGTGCTTAATCATGCCAATCAGTTACTTGCTAAAGCTATTTCTAAGCTTGAAGAGGAGTTTAGAAAGCTTTTATCTAATTACAGGTTCGTTGTCTTCGTTCTTGCTCTTTTTTTATTGAGCTTCAATTGTGTTTTGTTTCAAGAAATGAACGATGACATAGAAAGTTATGATATTTTTTCAGTATTTTTGGTTAGATGGTGTCCTTAGATTAGCTTGCACAGAAAAGACCAGTTTTTTTTTTGGTGTTTTGAATTGATCAGTAATGAATCGAATATTGGAAATGGTGATGACTTCTGCGGCTGCAAAGCGCCAATTAATTGTGAAAGATTCGTTGTTATTTTGTGCCTGATGCAAGCTGTGATTCATTATGATCTCCAATAATGGTTTTGAAATAAGTTAGGATTGTTTCAATGACAGCAAGCCGGTGGAACCTGATCGACTTTTTGAATGTCTTCCTGACTCTCTACGGCCATCATCATCTGGATCGCCTAGGAACCATGGTGATGGCAGCGGCAAGAGTCTTACTGATCACCAAGAAAAGAGCTTAGAAAATGCTGTTTACACGCTCCCAATTCTTATTCCACCGAGGGTTCTGCCACTGCTACATGATTTAGCTCAACAAATGGCTCAAGCTGGTCATCAACAACAGCTATTTAGAATCTACAGGTAATTTCTCTTTTACTTTGTTATTGGTGCTGGTGTCATCACCATGTTCTTTGTTCTTAGAGCTATCTTAACTAGGTTGTCTTCTGTCTTACAAGTTCTCAAGACAAATACATGTCAAAGGATTCATTTATTCCAATTCTGGTGTCTTCATCGTTTGCTGCTAATGATATGCTTGAAATTTGGAATATAAAAAAATCTGCATTGCTCTACCGTTCTTGATCCACGATAAAGACTTTGAAATTGGAAAAAAAAATCCTAGCTTGGTTTTTTATGATAATCTTTCTTGGAAAATCTTGTGTAGATTAGTATAAATTGGAACAGACTTCAGTTTTGAGTCTTCAACAGTGAGCGATGGACTTGCTCAATGCACCAAAGTTTGGGAAATCATTACATGTCTTTGCTGGATTTGATAAGAAATGGAATTACTTTAATGGAAATGTAGCAATGTAGCGGATACATTAGCTTTCAAGAACGTAACGCATGACAAATGTTGCCTAATAAACGCAACTTCCTTATCAGCTAATGATTCTTATCATCACTGACTTTGGAGTTTTGACGATGATCCATGCTGTTTACACATTCCAGGGACACTCGTGCTTCAGTTTTGGAACAAAGCCTCAGGAAGTTAGGAGTTGAGAGACTTGGTAAAGATGATGTCCAGAAAATGCAGTGGGAGGTCCTGGAGGCTAAGATTGGGAATTGGATACATTATATGCGGATTGCTGTGAGGATTCAACTGTTCAATTGTTGGTATTCGTGTTTATTTGGTTTCTCATTTTTTTTCTAATGCTGGGAACAGGTTAAACTGCTATTTGCTGGCGAAAAGAAAATTTGTGATCAAATACTTGATGGGGTTGATTCACTCCGGGATCAATGTTTTGCTGAAGTCACCGTAAACAGTGTGTCTGTGCTTCTTAGTTTTGGAGAGGCCATAGCCAAAAGCAAGAGATCACCTGAAAAGCTATTTGTTCTATTAGATATGTTTGAGATTATGCGGGAACTTCACTCAGAGGTTTGAAAGCTTTAACAAACTGTGCTGAAATATCATGAATATTAAATAATCTATCATGTGAATTCTAAATATTTTTGGAGGTAATGATACTATGACGATGATAGAAAGTCGTTTCAAGGTGCGTAGAATTTAAACCATGAACCATGAGTTGCAGATGCAAGTAAAATGAAATAGAAAAATGGAAGGATATAACTATGCAAGAGATGAAAATGGGGGCAAATTGAAATGTGAATTTCAATTTGAACATGGTGTGCAAGGTCGCCTTGGAGCTCACAGTCCACGGGGATGAAGATCCATTTAAGCAAACCGAAATGCATAAAAAAATCCTGCATCTGTACCTCTTGGCATCAATTCTTGAGTTCTTCATTAACGAAGGCAACTAAAATGACAATAAGAATATAGAAAACCAACTGTTTTCTTTATGATGGAGGTAACAACATTTCATGTTTATAGATAACCTTAGGGCATTCAAAAATGGCACTACGAATTTTCACTGTGGAAAATGTGTTGATAAGTTAATTTCTCATTCTTGTCCTTCTGTCTTTTTCTTCATTTCTTGTTGATGCTTATTTTATATTGTTTCATTTTCTTTCTTTTTTGGCATGGGGGGTGGGATTGCATCTACAGATTGAATTACTCTTTGGAAGTAAAGCCTGCATTGAAATGCGGGAGGCTGCGTTGAGTTTAACGAAGCGACTAGCAGAAACGGTTCAAGAGACCTTCGTTGATTTTGAAGAAGCTGTAGAAAAAGATGCTACCAAAACCACTGTTCTAGATGGAACCGTCCATCCTCTGACTAGCTATGTGATAAATTACGTGAAGTTTCTCTTTGAGTAAGTTATTGTTGCTACATTTTCTAGTTTCTTTTCTGGTGAAGTTTGTCAATTTTATCATGTCATCTTTTTTTAATGTTCTTTTTTCAAGTCTATTGCTTGTTCATTTGGTTAATGATATCATAAGATCTGCGGGTAAGCTGATCTACAGGGCCTTATATATAGTTCTCCTTCATTAAATTGGTTGCATTTTGACCATCTCTCCTTTTCTGCTTCAACTGTCTGTCTACTTGTTCTTATCTGAGCGCGTCTCCATTTCAGTCTTCAGTGCTCCAAGTTATTTAAGCCTGGCACACTAGTGACATACTTCATCTCCTCTTACTTGCAAATTCCGTGCATCTGATGTTCTTTTAATTTTCGCAGTTACCAATCTACTTTGAAACAGCTCTTTCGAGAGTTTGATGCAAGTGATCCGGATGCTCTGTTAGCATCTGTAACAACAAGGATCATGCAGGCTCTTCAAAATAGCCTAGATGGGAAATCAAAGCAGTATAGAGATCCTTCTCTAACTCAATTATTTCTTATGAACAACGTTCACTATATAGTGAGATCCGTGCAAAGGTTAGTTTCATATTTCTCGTGTTTTATATGACAAGGGTTGATGCTCTGTACATGCTCTGCCTCACTGCGTGCCTGCCACCTTCTAACATCTATTTACAGGTCAGAAGCGAAGGATTTATTGGGTGATGATTGGGTGCAAATACACAGAAGGATAGTGCAACAGCACGCTAATCAGTACAAGAGAATTTCCTGGGCAAAGGTTTGTTTCTTTAACTAGACTTGCCCTCTTCAAAATCTTTGTTTCCTTTGACTATGATGCTGGGGACATCACTTGAACCCACTAATATTGATTCTTTCTGTTAATTTGTATTTAATTATCTTATTGCAATTTCTCAATGGAACTTTTGTTTGCCTACATAAAAATTACAACAGCCTGATACATGCTGAATGAATATCTACGGCATCCCTTTTTTGCATATCAATTTGTACAACATTAAACTTTCCTTGAAGGTGTCCTCATGTGTATCGAAGATTGATATCCTTTTTTTTACTTCATTTGTTATTGACAATTGCGCTTGTGAGTGGCATGAACTAGTAGTTACCCAAAATTGTATTCGACTATATGGTTTCTAGTGATTTTTTTTTTTTGTTATCTTAGTCAATAAGAAGTGATGCTAAAGAGCTTGTCTTTGATGTGCAGATCCTGCAGTGTCTCTCTGTTCAAGGTGGTGCATCAGGCGGTGGCAGTGCAATGGTAGCTGATGGCGGTGCCAGTGGAATTTCAAGAGCAATGGTGAAAGATAGATTCAAGACCTTCAATGCCCAATTTGAGGAGCTTCATCAAAGACAATCTCAATGGACTGTTCCAGACAGCGAGTTACGCGAGTCTTTGAGGCTGGCTGTTGCTGAAGTTCTCTTGCCTGCATATAGGTCATTTCAAAAGCGTTTCGGGTATGGTTTTCATCCTTGGGACCTGCTTCCTCCTCTTTCTCCTGGCTTCTCCTTATCATCACATTTTAAAAGAATCCATCCTTTCTTTCTTTTATTCATAGCGCAAAGATACACTGTTTTGCATGTTACAGGCCTATGGTTGAGAATGGAAAAAACCCACAGAAGTATATTAGGTACTCTCCTGAAGTCCTTGATCGCATGATGAACGAGTTCTTTGAGGGTAAGACATGGAGTGAGCAAAAACGGTAAACATTTGCGAGAAAGATTTAGGCATTTGGCACTATTTATTTTCCTGTACAACTACGAGGTCAAATAATAGGTGGCTTGATATCTCCACGATCCACACGAGGCTTGTATTCTTTTTCTTTAAGTTTTGCTGCTATTTCCCAACTACTGAGTCCTGAGTATGTTTCATTCAAGGCATATACGTAAGAAGCACACTTTACCAACAAAATGTACAACCTACCTCCTATGGAGGTGTAAACAAACGAAAACAAAACATTTACACTCTTTCTCTCCTTTGCTTTTCTTCCTTTTTCTTGTTTCGGTACAAATCACCGACTGGTGGGGAACTCCAAAATCACATGCAATCCATTCTAGTTTCCCGATAGCGAAGTTTTGCTCTTCAGCCCTCAACCAAAAAATTTTGGCTGGTCACCATGCTCTCGCTCCTTGTGATTGATGGTGCCTTCTCTTGCTTTAGCAACAGAAGAGCAGTTTCGGGGGGTCAAATATTATCTAATGGCCAACCAGATCTTCTAGATAGGTTTATATTTGGGTTCGTCATGTGCCATGGTTACTGCTTAACAAGGTGTAGCTAGCCTAGCAAGTTTCTTTCCGGCTAAAAATGGTACTAGAGCATGTATCAGTCCTTGTCCTACAGCCAGAGTCAAACATTCTTCTCTTGAAGCCTCAAAAATTCTATCCTGAAACGGAGTTACTTTAAAAAATAAAGCAGAAACACAAAAAGAAATATAACCCATAAAAGAAATTAAGAAACCAAAACCCAAGAACATATTTTTTACCTCTCTGCTGTTTTTGATAAGATACAACAAGATTTCTTGAACCTGTTGTAGTTTCTTCTTGATTCTGCCCAAAGACTGTTGCAAATAATGATGATAAAAACCCTTGGAGAAGACTACGATGTGTATCTCTTTCTGCGTTATTGGCAACCGCCCTTCTCTATCTACAAACCTCTACAAACCACCCTTCTTCTTCTTTCCATGTACATGCAACACTGTCGAAGCCTTTCTCTTTCCTTTTACCGCGAACCCCTTAGACTGGATTTTTTCAAGTTAACTGAAATAATAGCCGACCCAGATTACGCTGGATCAATTCTTTTTAATTTCTTTTAAAAATCAGGCCGGTTTAAGTTAATAATCACTTGAAACATGTGTAACCTGTCGGGTCAAGTCAAACTTTTAAATAGTTGTTTTTAGATACAATACAATACTTTTTAATTTAGTAATTAGATCATGAGTTTGAAATATTAACATAAATTACTATTATTTTTTTTTAATTATATTTTTTAAAGTTGTTTGTTTTAAAATATAAACTTTGCTATTTTATTTGTTTTGTTTTTAATTATGTTATTTTTATCTCATGATCCAGATGGAAAGGTTAATTTATCTAGATAGTCAAGTTTTTTTTAAAAGTTTTTTTTTTATTTTTTTATTCAAAATTCAATTTTTTTTTTATAATTATATATATATATATATATATATTTTTTTTTCTATTGAATTATTTTATCCACATGATATTACTTGTGGGTTTTGACAATGCTAGTATTTTATTTTTTAATATTTTTCTTATTAATTTTATTTTCTTACAGTTAATTTCTAGAATTTGATGATGATTATAACTAAACTATTATGTGAAGTCATTAATTTTTTTTTAAAAAAAATACAATGACAGAGATATAAAGAATAAAATATATGGGTTCTTCTCAAAACATAGACGACACAACCAAGAATGAGTATCTTCTTGTGAACATTTATTGGATTTGATTTCTGTTTTTTGATTTACACACAATGCATCTCTCAATTTCTAGGAATCTTCGTATCATATCAATATATATAGCCTGCAAATCGCGTGCTAGCGTTTGTTTAACCTAATTAGATAGTTATATTTCCAAAGAGAAAAGGAAATTTTTTTATTTAGAAATGTATTAAAATAATATTTTTAAAAAATTATTTTTAATATCAATATATTAAAATAATTTAAAATTAAAAAAAAATTAATTTAAAATAAAAAATATATTAAAAAAAAAAGTTTTTAAAACGTAAAAATATAAAAATATATTTGTCTATATATTTTAGCTTAAAATTAGCATGCAACACACCCTTTATACGCGTTTACGCCACCCACAATTCTCTGTTCTCTGCTTGTTTTCTCCTAATTGGTTCCATCCCCCAAGATTAAAATCTCCGCCTCCCACTGATCTCTCTCTCTCTCTCTCTCGTTCTCTTGGGAATTGTTCGAGGAGAGAGATCATTGATCACTATGGCTTCTGAATCCAGTCACAATCAACAACACGACAAAGGAGAATATCAATCATCCGAGAGCACCCATCATGTTCCACCTTCAGCAAGCCATGATCTTTATCCAGGGGCAGGATATCCTCCAGCAATGGGTTATCCTCCTTCAATGGAATATCCACCACCACCACCAGGGCAATATCCAGGTTATCCACCGCCAGGTTATTATCCCTATGCACAAGCACCACCTGCAGCAGCCCATTATAACGCAACAGTACATCAACAACACGGATTTGAAAGGTCATCAGGTTTCTCACGATGCTTCCTTACAACGATAATATTCTTGACGTTGTTAATATTTACGTCAAGCATCGTTATGTGGCTTGTATTGCGCCCTCAACTTCCTGTTTTTCACGTTGACAACTTCTCGGTATCGAATCTTAATGCCACCTTGCCTACCTTCACGGCTAATTGGGAAGCGAATTTAACAGTTCGAAATCCGAATACGAGGTTGAAAATAGAATTTAGTGAATTACAAAACTTTGTGTTTTACGATGAAGATTATCTTCTTGCTTCAGCTATAACTTCCCGGCCTTTCTCCCTGGAAACAAAGACGAGCGGTGTAATAAGTGCCAAGCTATCAGAGAATAACAAAGATAACTTGGTGGAGAACTGGGTGGTGGATAAATTGGCCAAGGAAAGGAGCAATGGATCAGTGAGTTTTAATTTCAGGATGCTGGTTTGGACTACGTTTAGATCAGGTTTGTGGTGGAACAGGCATTTAAGCATGAAAGTTTTGTGTGAGGATCTTCAGGTTACTTTTGTGGGTGCTTCAGGTAATGGGAATATTGCAGCCAATGGACATAGGGACTGCTTAGTTTTTGTCTAGTTAATTTGCATGTCACAGAAAGGAAAAAGAAAAAAGAAATTAAAAAAGAGTCGCCATATGAAAACGGATTTCTTTCCTCTTTCAATTTCCTCTTGAGCTTCTTAGTTATCATCCATGGATGGATGTATTATTTTGAGATTCTGGAATCACTAGAAAGATTACTAGCAAAAGTGACAAGCTCCTTGTGATATAAAGAAGAATCTTTCCCCTTTCTCTTCTTTTATTTTCCTGGTTGTTTTTACAAAACGTGTTCCAATTTATAATTAATGAATGGTAATGATTTTAGTGTATGATAGAAAGAGACTTGAGCATAATCAATTGTGTTAACTTAGGAATTTGAAAGGATACAACTTAAGATTTAATATTACCATGCGTGTAACAGTACTTTTTTTTTTTTTTTAATAATCTCAACATTTTTTTTCTCAAAAAATGAAGTGTTGCCAGGTTGAAAATAGATGATATACAGTTGAAAAGGGCATAGAAAGACAGAAACTTTTTAAAATCAAGGAATATTTATGTATCTTATTATGTTTGGTAACAAAATAAAAAAGAGTACTGTGGAATGAAGAGATTAATGATATAAATTATCAAAAAAAGAAATTAATGATATACCCAATCACAATTGCCCCAATTACATACTAGTAGATATTCTAGTATTAAAAGAAAATTTATTTAACTAAACTGTTTTTGTAAAAATAAAATAGCACTATTAAAAAAAAGGGTCAATAGCATCGAAAATTAACAACGGAATATTTCAGACGCATATTTTGCAACAGATTAGTAATAGATTACATATATATTAATTTTTTAATATTAGCAACGGATTTAGCAACAAAAAATCGGTAGCTAAAAAATAAATTAATATATTAAAAATCAACAACGGATTATCAAGTTACTAATACGGTGGCACATGATTTAAAGTCACTGTGCAGATAAAAAGTCTCTATGCCAATAAAAAAATAATGTGTCAATAAGTGATTGATACAAGTATATCTTGCAAAAAAAAAAATAAAAAAAAAAAAAAATCCTCACACGGGAGGAGATGATTGTCAATCTCAAAATTAAACAAAACTTTCATTTTTCCAAATAAAGAACCCTAACCTCATTAATCTGTCCCTTTCTTGGAAAACCCACCCCGTCTTCAATCACTTTCTCTTAAATTGTTCTTCATGAACATGTAATTTCAAAATGTTATTTTCCAGTAACCCCACTTTTACTTTCTTAACTTCCATGCTGAGCTCCCAAGAAATCCACTTGCAAGAAACAGATTT
Organism: Populus alba; assembly: GCF_005239225.2. Lineage (NCBI taxonomy): Eukaryota > Viridiplantae > Streptophyta > Magnoliopsida > Malpighiales > Salicaceae > Populus > Populus alba. Next base: position 18,877,298 of record NC_133289.1, read on the forward strand.
CATCTTGCAAGGAATATGGAACAACAAATTAAGACAGGTCTAATTAGAAATCCATATTTGAGAGATTTTATTTGTAATTTAGAGAGAATATATTTTATTTTATTAACTAATTTTATTGATGAGAAGAATAATTTTGTTCGATCTTTTACAAATTATTTGTTAAATATGACTATCATCACATGCTAATATTTTTAATTTTTAATTTAATGTATTTCATTTTAAATTTATTAATTGGGTGAGGTATGAAAAACAAATATACAAAGAGAGGGGGGTTGGACTTTGTGTTGAACAGAGCATAACATAGCATGAAGAATGTTATTTACATGTTTTGAAAAGTAAAGGAAATTGGGAATTCAATTGTCTTATTACACTTATATACAATAAAGATAAAGTGTATGCTTACGGACATTGTTTACATATAAAGAATAATAGTGATATAATGGGCTTTATTATAGTAGTTTAGGGTTTTGGTTTGAAATCATTACCAACCCATTATATTAAAAGTAGGGATTGATGATAAATATTTGTATTTATTCGAACATAAAAAGGTTCAAATGATCAAGAAATTCAAAGAAACTTCTGCATTTATGATTGTTTTATTTTGGTAGCTCTTTGAGCGGTTTTCGTTCTTTCTAGTGTTAAATTTTTAGATCTGCATTTGGTACTTCCAATAGAATTAACATATTTTTAACTTGTTTTTAATGAAATTTTCAGTTTATTTTTTAGTATATAGAATAACCTATTATATGACACCTAAAATGGCCAGATGTTTATTTATCTGCTTAAGTATAGGCTAAAAAACTTTATTTTAAGGAAAGAAATGGATTATATAACATATTTCCTAACACTATTATTCTTACTCTTTTTTTTTTTTTTTTTAATTTCATATTGTTGAACTCATCATCACATTACATTACTTATTTGTATTTGGAGTTGTCAAGTTTTTGGGTTATGCATATTGCTTCTCCAGGTTTATCAATGCAGCTTAAATTTTTTTTATTAATTTTGAAATTACAAAAGAAATTAATGATATAGATTATCAAAAAATGAAATTAAGGATATACCCAATCACATTTGCCCCAATTACATACTAGTAGAAATGCTAGTATTAAAAGAAAATTTATTGAACTAAACTATTTTTGTAAAAATAAAATAGCTAGCTCCCGCCCATTATATATATATATATATAGCCGTAAGTATAACCCATTGGACATGTGATGTAGATAATAATTTCAAAAGTAAATTAAGATTTTAATAATTGTGTTTAATTTTTATGATGAGGGTATAGATTAGATAAGAATTTTGAAGAGATATGTAGCTAATAATCATTATAATTGCAAATTAAAACAAAACCTAAAGACCTATGCAGTACACTAAAATGGAGAAGAAATATATATATTTTTTTCAATTGGTATATCTTCTTCTTAATATGAACATCCTTTAAAAATTAAGTTTTATATTTCAAGTGATTTTAAAAATATACTCTTAACACGAATAATGCATATAAAGATTAATAAAAGAAAAAAACTAAAGGAGAAGGAAAATTTACTTTACAAATAGACACGTTTTACTATTTACTATTATAATGTAATTACTATTTTACCATTCCAAAAAAAATCAATGGCTTTGATGCTGGGGCATTTTAGTTTTTTTTTTTTTTTTTGCATGGTTCATTAGTCATTAAAGTATTGACTAGGGGTCTACGTTCTTTCATAATTTTTAAATAGAATAAAATGATCCAATTACCCTCTAAGTCAAAATTTCAAAACTAAAAAACCATGGGTGTTTAAGTCTTTTCACTTTTTTAAAACACAGTAAAATGACACATTTACCCTTGAAATAAAAATAAATATCCATGGACCTTTTGGTCTTTTCACTATGTTTTTTTTTTTTTTTTATGTTATTGGTTTTTGAAGAGTAATTTGGTCTTTTAAAATATTATTTTAATGAAAAAAGTTGCTTGTGTGTGCACGGAATGCACTAGCACATGGGAGGTGTCCTCGCACTTTGGGTGGTGCGTGCAACACCTCCTTGTAGTAAAAAATTTTCTTCACTCGTGTCATTGGAATCGTCTTTTTGTGCTCTTTATGTTGGTTCAACATGTGTTAGCAATGATAATGGAATTTGTTATCAATGAGGCTTTTTTTTTATTTATTTCTTTTCTCTCCTTTTCTCTCTCTCCTACCCCTGAAATTACAGCTTGGTCCTCTTTGTTGTTAGTATTTCAACTTTAATTTTTATTCTTTTTGTTTTTATTTTTTGTTCTTAGCCTTTTTGTAGAAGTTTTATTTTTTTTCAATTTCATCATTCAATTTCAATTTGTCATTATTTTTTTTCAAATTGGTCCTTATTTTTTTTTGTTTTTTTGTCCTTTTGTTAGAGTTATTTTTCTTTTTTATTTCACCCTCCAATAAAACAAATTGTAGTTGTCGTCTGATGTATTTTAAATTTTATTTTTTATCCTCATTCTTTTAATTACTATATTTTATTTTTTATCCTTTTGTGTAATTGATTCCCCCCTATTTCATCATTTAGGGTTTTTCATAATTGATTTGTTAGGAATTAGGATTTACGATTTTTTATGTATGGTATTTCCAGTCTAATGACCAAAGTCACAAATTTAAAAAGTTAATGAGGGTTAGCATCCTTTTTTAGCTTATTTTCTTTGTTGATTTCATCGTTCGATATTTTTTTTAATATTGGCTTTATAGTTTTCTTTTATTTCTTTTCTATTGGGTTATCCTAACCTAATGACCTATGATGCAGGCTTGGTGGGTTAACTCGAACTGACTCGATATTACATGTCTATCATGCTAACTAGGGTTGACCCGCGTCTTATTTTGTCCATTTTTTTTAATCCAATTTCATTATTTAATAATTAATTGGTTGAAAATTAAACTACATCATTTTTTTGCTCTTGAAAAAATATTTATTTCATAAGATATCGTGATATTTTTTTAAATTTTTTTTTGTTCATCTAATTAAAATAAAATCAGCTTATTTGACAAATCAGAGCTCTAATCCTAGAGTAGAGTTTTCTTTTTTTATTCAAAATGTGTTCGCGGCTCCTAGATATTATTTTTTACGATAAAAAAAGTACCTACAATGCAACACATATAGTTATACTACATATAAACCTAAAAGATCTCAATATTTACATAGTGAAGATTACAATTTCACCTCAGACCAACATAAATAACTTGCTTTGTTGGGAAGGTAGTTTGATAATTTCATAACTATGAATTCCAGTGATGTTTTTCATGGAAAACTCATGGAAATCTTGTGAGTTAATGAACAAAAAATAATCATCCTTCTTTTTTTGTGGACCTGTGCCCTTCTCCACCACATTTCCTCCTTTTTTTCACTTTTTTGTATCTTATATTTTTCAAATCCATGCCTTTTTTTTTGTGAACTAAAATGGTAGAGGAGAGATGAGAGTGAGAAGGTAAATTAGACATAAGATGAAAGAGGGAATGAAGACTCACTAGACAAGAAAGAGGTGTAGAGAGGAGGACTTGCTCTTACATCACTGGTTAGGGAGATGATGGTGTTAACAATATTCATTTCATATGTTTTTTGTAAGCCAAACCAATAAAAAAAGAAAATAAAAGAAGGGATGGAGGCACTAAATCGACAGAAGAAAAATAAAAGAAAAGAGCTATATCTGAGAATAGAATGGTTCAAAAAAAGGGTTCTCTTACATCGTCGATATGGGAGATGGTGGTGTTGTTGGTGATGCTTCTATAGTGAGGGATGGATTCTGTTAAATGAATTTGGTGTAAAATGTAAAGAATTTAAATGATTTTGGTTTTCAATAATTAGCTTTGTTTGAAACTGTGATGCTTCTTTCTTTAATATAGGTTAGTAAAAGACATTAATCAAGAATATTCTTTTACTGTAGAAGCAATTGTGGCTCTACTATTCTTTGGCTAGATGTGGGAATCGATGTGGGAATCAATTTTTTGTCTAGATTACAATTTGCCTAACATTAGGAGACCTTTATCATGCAATTTATTGTGAAACTCTTGTCTTTTTTTTTTTTCTTCTTCTCATATCCTGTGTTAGGTTTGACAATTTATTTTCTCCCTTTCTTTCTGCATGGTGTTCCGTTGTTTTCACTTACAATAGAAAAAGTGATTGGCTTGCTTTATTTGTGTTTCTTGCATTATCAACCATCGTTGTTGGATTTGTCAATTTTGGTTCTTCATCCTTTCCACTCGATTCTCAGCTGAGTTGGGGTTTATTTACAATACCTTTGTAAAAAGTTATCTTTTTGTGGATTTTTTTTCATTATTTTTTCTCTTTTAAATATTTATCTTACCATTTTCTTTGCATACTTAATATTTAAACTTACTGCATGGATGTAGAAACTTGAAAAGATGTAGAAATGAATTTGATTCCAAGTTTGCAAAGCTCTGAAGGTTTTATATGAATCTTTTAGACAATATAGGTATCTTATTCTAAAATGGTTGGAATGTGGATATTTCACCAACGATCGAATAATATGAACTGAAGCATAGAAAACAAAAGAATGTGACTCGCTTGGTGTTCTTGGTATGCATGAGAATAGACATTTGTTGATTTAATTGTGAACATGTCTAATTTATAAGTAATTAAATTAATTGTATGAAATTGGATCAAAGAAAACATACCTCTCTTTGGTGTTCTTGATATCTTTGAAAATAAGTTATATTCACAAGAAGTTATTGAGTTAATTAATCTCTCCCAAAGTCATCCCACTCAACATGGAATTAGTAAATCTCTCTAATATTTTCTTGTCTTCTCAACGCAAAATTCATCAATAATACATGTTTTGGTGAACCACCATTCTAACTCTCTACATTTGGTTGAAGCAAATGGATCTTTTTTTGTTGAATTTGGATAAATTTAGAGTGAAACGAACAACTTTTCTTTGAAACTGATGAGTGCATTTCATTACTCATGGATTTATCTTTCTTATTTTTACAGGAGAGTTGTATTTACGATGAGAAGAGTGTATTTGCCTTGGAGGTGTGATGGTTTTTTTTCAAAAGTACAATACCTTTTAAGCACGAATCACACTTTTGAAAGCTAAAAAAACATGTTTTTTTATTAAAAGAAGAAGAAGAAGAAGAAGAAGCACAAGTTATCTCCCATCCAAACACACAAGAAGATGCCTTAATAAGATTTCAAACAAATCTTTATCGAATGGAAGTGCCCATGTTTTTGCAATGCATTTCCCTGAAAATTCATGACATGTTGGTGTTCAAGCTCAACCAGTTATTGTTCCTTATTTACAAAAGAGCTATAGGTTCTCCAGCAAATATTAAAGGAAATCAAATAGTGGATCAATATTTGCATTGAACGTTGTGTTGCTCAAGCATATTTAATATTATTCTCCACATGAGTGAGTCTTCTTTTTAGTGCCTTATCATTTTTAAAGATTTTAACTTTAAGTAGTATATAAAGGGTTTAAAAGAGAAGTGGAGTGATTGTTGAAATTTGTCTTATAAATAATTTGCTGTGATGATGCCCAATACCTTTATAGTAAATAGAAGTTTAATATTGACTAAAATTTTCTTAATTTCATCTTGAAGAACCTCGTATCCTTTTCAAAACTAGAAAAAATATGGCATAAAAAGCAAAGCTGATGTAATTGGGGGATCACCTCCCAAACCACAATGAAAGTATATCTATTTTTGTTGACAAGTTTGTTGCTATGGAAAGTAACACCCAAAGAGTGGTGCCTTTCTAGGTGTGTGCAGTCATGAATCCAAGTGTTTTTGGTATTTAATTATTTATTTTATATCTAATAAGAGCTCAGAGTGTTGGTATAACATTGTATGTGAGGTTCGTGCACCATTTGTACTCATAAGTTGACTCAATACTAAACTTTGATCATGTTGAGCACATTAATTTAAAATATATTTAATATTTTTTAAAAATTCCTTAAGTTAATTAATAATATATTTTAGATATTATTTTATTAAACTCTGTTTATTATTTACTTTGTTTTCAAATAAGATAATAAAAATATTTTTGTAATATTAACAACTTTTTTTTTTCAATCCATTGTAATCATTTTTAAAATTTAATTCGGTTGCTTTACTTTTATTGCATGTTTTTGTTATATATATATATATGCAAGTTTAGTTGGGTCAATTAATTAGATGAAGACTTAGCAGGTTAATCTAAATCAATCTATTAAATTATTATTTTAATATTTAATATTTATTTTATTTGTTTTAAAAGTTAAATTTTATTTTTACTTGTTATCTAAATTATATTTGAATTTGTCATATTAATAAGGTTATTTTAAGATAATTTACACGATTTAATTTGAAATCATGTTAGGAAATGATTAAGTTTATAAGGTTTGAAGGTTAATTAGTTAAGCTGGCTTTTGATTAAAATCTTTCTTGCAGTTGAAAAATATATTAAAAATGTTTGGATATATTTTCTAAATATTCAAGATTTCTTTTATCCTAGCTGCGGTGTAGCACTGTACAATTATCTTGTCCTGCCCTTGACGTTATAAAAGCATCAGTTAATGTTAATAAAAAATGATGGGACCGTAATTAATATTGTTTAATTCTAACTGTAATGTAACGTGGTTGAGATTTTTTTTAAAAAAAATAATAAAATACGAGCTTTCTTCTAGCGAGCACAAGCAGATTTATTATGTACTGATTAATTTTTTAAATATTTTTTATTTAAAAATATATTAGAAGAATATATTTTTATTTTTTAAAAAAATTATTTTTTTTTATTTAGAAAAATTTTATTCAACATCTGTGCTGCGAGTAAAAACCAAGGTTGTCAATTCCGTTCCGTTCCGTCCGAAATGGCCGAAACATTCATATACCAATTCAAAAAACAGAACAAAACGGAACAAATTTCATCTTATTTTAAATCTCGGTCCGTTCTGGATTTTTTGACTAAATTTTGCCCGGAACGTTCCGATTTTATTCCATATGTTCCGTTCCGCTCTTGAAAAACTATTGAATCAAATTGAATCTAGTTCAATTTAATTAATTAAACCACCCAATTATAAAAAGCTCTTTTTCATTACTATTTTTAATAATAATAATAATATTAAAAATAATATTGAAAATTATTATTATTATTTTCATTAACAATGATATTAATTTTTTAAAATTAGATTTATCACTAATACATATGGTTTATATTCATGTTTTTTTTTTTTTTTTTATGTTTATACCTTGTAGGAATTTGAGCAAAACAAGGGATGCTTTAGATTCCATCAGCCTTGATAACATTGACCTATCTTTATATTTAAAATATTTTTTTATTAAAATATTTTACTTTCATAATATTTTGATATTTTATTTAAGTTGAATTACTTTAAGTTAAAGATTTATTTAATCTTGACTATTTAGAAATATTTTAAAATTTAAAATTATATTTATTTAATATTATGTTTGTATTGCATAATTTATAATTAATTTATCTTGAATTTAAATTTTATATTTTATATATACACACACGATACATCAAAACATTTTAAAACTGATACATTTGATACTAATCAAAAAAATAAAACATATATCAAAATGGAATTCACAACCGTGGCAAAAACAACGAGAGTGTATGTTTCAAAGATAAACACGAACGTGTACACATAGCCCAAGAGCAGGCCCAAACCGAAACCACAATTAACATTGCCCAATTCCACCACAAGGCAAAACTACAAATCCAAACTCCAGGTAAAAAAAAAAAAAAAAAAAGGGCACTCGCTAGCATTCCCTCCCCTGGTCGCTACCTACCGATGACTCAGCTGACGCCGTTTTTTGAATACAAAACGAACCGAGTCATTTTGCTGAGTTTGGACTCGTGGTGATCCGTGATTTTTGAACGCGGAAGCATAGGGGGACTACACTAACGTGACCCGGTTACAATTTGGTATTTGAAGAAGAATATTGGGACCTGTTTTCGGAGGTTGGATCACAGAAATGTGAGTTTTCTTACGACACATTGATTTTCTTTTCTTCTTCTTCTTTTTTTCTTTTAGCTGTAGAAGAAATAAGGTTTTTTGTTTAGCTTTTTTTTTTAAAAAAAAAAAAAAAACTGTCGATCATGTTGTTCATATTCTAGTTAAAATGCACAGTTTTGCTACTTCTTAGTGTTGATAGTTGAGATGGGAAGCGTTGCATTTACTTGGCTGTAAGGAGTTTTTGGTTTCTTTCTCGATTTTTCCGTAGATTTTTAAATATATGTATGTGATTTTTATATTACCAAGTCGAGTGTTTCAATCAGGCCACGGATTTCTTAGGACAGTTTTTTCTTGATAAATAGAGTTGTTCTTTAAGATGCTTTCTAGCTTTCTGATCAGAGTGTTTTATTGAGTTGAGGGTTGGAGGAAAGGCCATATTCTTGTTTACGAACACCTCAAGTGTTCTTTGACCTTTTGAAAAGTCATGTCAGCTTTCTTTAATGTCTTCGAATCTGCCTGTGTCTTGGTTTGGAGGAAAGGCCTGATTTAGAGTGAAACTCATTTATCTGATTGATCATCTGTGTATGATAATACCCCATCAAACATCATGGTAAAGTTAGCATATAAACTGCATCTTTTAAAATCATATAAATTTATTAGTTTTTAATTTGACTAGCAATTTGCATCTCCTGTTTATTCTTATGTAGGATTTTTGAATTGTGTCTAAGGCAGCTTGCTAATGCTTGACATTGGAATCTGTACAAGTTATATTATTTCTTTTTCATTGATCTCGATCTCTTTTGAGCCCTATGCTCTGCTATCGTATGGTGGATTCAATGCAGTTGCTTCTGTAACAGCTGGTAGATTAGTTCGTTAGATAAAAAAAAGTTAGGAGCTTGTTTGATTCATGAAAGAACCTGTGCCCCACTTTCTGAAATGTGTTGGAACACTTTAAATAGTTTCTAAGATTGTTGTTCCTCTTTACTCTAATGATCTGGTTTCTACAAAACATAAATCATGCATATTAATCAACATGTAGACAAAAAATCAACTTGCAGTACTTGTTGATAGAAAATAGACTTGAAGAAGTAGATTAAGGCCATGATCAATCATCTGGTCTTAAAACAATTTATTGTCTGCTCTCTGGTGCTATCAATGTGATTACAATATTGTTACTCGGGCTTACTTAACCTCATATTACTTAACCTCGTATTCTTGGCAGCATAACCAAGAATAAATGGCAGATCAAAATTTATTTATTACTCTCTGTAAGAATCTGACAGAAGGAATATAGAATAGAGTTTTAGAAAGACTTGAAGTTCTCTCCATTATTAAAACCATGTTATAATTGTCTCTTTTTATAAGCAATTATGACAGCTAATTTTAACGTAACTTTTAAAACAAAAGGATACAACTTTCTAGTTTAAAAGGACATAACTCTATTTAAAGTAGAGTTTAACAATGTGGTCTTTGAATAAGAAGAATCGGTCTTGCCTTACACTTTAGATTATTGCTTTTTGTTTCTTGTTGCTGACTGTAGTTTTGTTTTAGTATTAAATACCCAGGTAGGTTATAATGATGATTTTTTTACAAGGATGATACTATGATGCAATCTAGGTTTGATTTGTTTGTTGCTCGTGGTTGAATGATTGTCAATCATTTTAACATTCTAAAATGGTTTTGATAGTATGGAATATGTTGGGACAATGCCGAACTCGCCTAGATTGTTATGTATAGTCTTACTCCAAGATGCATGTCGTTCTGATTTCTTGAATATGGATGAAGATAAGTCCTTATAGAAGCCCACAGCTGATATGCATGGTTAGTTTTGTCCACGTGAACGGATACAAGATTTGGCCACAGTGCTACCTAGGTAAGTAGAAATGACTTTAGCTTGCAAGACTCCGTGATTTTTTCAACACTCACTCTTTTTCAGCATTTGTTCCAGTATTTCATTTTTTATTTTAACCCTATTTAGATTATCTAACATTCTAATTGTTTTTCTTAACTTCAGTTTGCTTTGAAGGGCATATATATGGGTCTTCTGATTACTACATTTGAAGAGCATAATTGCATGAAGATCTGAAGTTTGGGTTAACTCTTGCCTGCTGCTGTAGAAGCTTTGCTTCTAATTTAGTGATCGCCTAATGACTGTCATTTTAAGTTGCTTTTTAATAGCCCTTGCATGAACTGGATTATCTTGAAGCATCCTTTCTAAGGTAGTTGTTCCTTCCTGAAATCAACCTGCTATCTGTCATATAAGCACTAAAATTTGATTTGATCTGTTGAGCACATGAGTCAGATGGCCTAAGGACATTTACTGAAGTGGAGATCTGTGTGAGCTGCAAATATTTATATTAATGTGCTTGCCTTCTATTCAGTGATGCTGCCATGTCTATACAGGATTGCAAGGGAATGCTGTATTTGTTGTGTACTATGATGTTATGCCTAATGAAATCCTTGACAGAAAAAGGAAATCAATATAATTGAAACAGTGAGGGTCATGAATTAATCTAGATATAGGACATCCACGTTAAGTGTGTAGCGATTTTATGGATCACGATTGTTGTGATTGATATGTGCATACTGCATGGGCTATTCATCTGCATATCCAATTGATATTACAGAACTTGAGGGACAAAGCTGTTGTCCATGGATCATGTTGCTGTCTTAATCTTATGATTTACTAGGAAACATTAAGGTGGAACTTTCCTCTAGTGCATGATCTGGTCACTTGTTGGAAGATCTCACTCCTTATTTGTAGGTTGCTGCGCATATATCAGATGGTGTAGTGATATAAGCAACTGTTGATCAATGTCCTAGGGCGTGCCAGATCGAGGTCTTTGCATGGTGGAAGTTTGGTTACTAGCCACACCCTAGCATCAAAGCAGATATTTGAGGGGTGTTTTCAATTCAGTTGCATGTAGTTTATATCTAACTACAGACACCTGTGTCTGTATGAAGCTCTTACAGGACATAGCATTTTAGCCCAAATGGATTGAAGGATTCCAAACTTCATCGGAATTTAATCTATAAGATACTCTAGTTTCGGTGATCTTGTTTTGTTCCCAGTTTTATTTCAATACATGATGAAGATGGCGCTGAGGTAGAGCTAGATATGCACAATTCACAACAATAACATAAGAAACATTATTCAAATGATTGATAGTCTTGCCATTATTGCGTTGTGTTCAAAGTTGTTCAATTTTATTTACTTTTTAAATACTGATTATAATAAGACTTTTACTCCACTATGGTCTATATAACAAGTGGAGTGGAACCTGCTGTCTTAGGTTGCCTAACCTAAATGAGTAGGCTTTTTTTGAAGCCTAGTTTGCCCTAGGAAATCGTCTTGGATTCTGTTCTATAAACATGATAAGATGCATATCTAAAGAGGTCACGTTGTATTGCCCCCAGTAGGGTACCGTGAAGACCCGGCGGCTATAGGGAGGAAGACAGAGAAAGAAGCTAACGTTACGTATGTCGTTTGTCTGGACCCACCGTCTCTATCACGGTGAATGTTTGGTAGGAAACTATCAATTTTTTCCCAAATGGATTTGGAATCAAAAGATATTGAGGAAAACAATTTTGAAACGAGTCAATGAAAAATGCGAGCTGGAAAGCGGGAACCATGGAAAACGTTGTCAAATCCAAATCCCAATTTTCATCATTCTTGTCTTCGAACTATTCTGTATTAATTAACTTGGTCAAGTTTCTATCGTGTCGAGTGAACAGAGGCATGTGAAATCCCTTAATTTCTATGGGAGACTGGAAACCTCCTGTTTGTTTGTTTGTTTGTTTAATACATCACTTCGACACGAGCGGGGTCTTTGGATATGAAATAGAAGATGATGGAGACGAAAGAGATCAAAATTATCTTTGTAATTCAGCTTTCTTTATTTTCCATTTTAAGATGGTCTTGTCAAGCTTTTGTTCAAATCCAATAAAAGGAAATCAAGCTTCTTCAGATCCCTCAATTAACAAGAATTAATGTCCACACTTGTTTTTTTTTTTTTTTTTTTAATTGAGATTGCGGCTTGAAGCCTTGAAAAAAACTTATTTCGATCGAGTTAGTGTAGATTCAACAAGGTTAAAATATAACATGATCTAATTGTTTTTATCAAAATGATTTATAAACTTATTAAAATAATATTTTGTTTTATTTTTTAAAATTTATTTTTAACATCAAAATATTAAAACGATCCAAAAACATATTAAAAATATTTTGAAATAAAAAATATATATGTTTGAAAACTTCAATTGAAACGTTGTCCCATAGAAGGCAAACTGTGAAAAATAACATAACAAAATTCTAAATTCTAAATCAATAAAATATTAAATGTTGAAATTAAAAAAAAACAATAAAAAAGGAATTCAAAACAAAAGAAATAACAATAAAAATAATGAGACTAAATTTGATATAAAAATAACTTGAAATCAAATTCTGAGAAATGAAATTCAAAAAAGTGAGAAGCTTCCAACACCACCTTCTAAGGTGGTGTTTGGATGTGAGATGACGCTGCACAAGCCACCAATGCAATGGCTCATGTGTATCACACACTATTTTTCTATAATAATATTCATTTTTATCAAAAGACCAAATCACTCACGGTCAACTTGTTTATCAAAAGTCCTTGGATACATGCTTGAAAATTTTTTCTTATGAAAATTTTTTCTTATAAATGTGATATACTCTTTACATTGTGCTTTTAAAAAGTTAAAAGAAAAAAATGAATTCCCCCCCCCCATCAGCCTTTTAACAAGTTTTGCTTCTTAGGGTAATATAACTTTTTACATTATACATATAAAAGATAAAAATATCAAATTATCCCGATCAATATTTTAAAAAGTTTTGCTTTTAAAGAGTAATATAATCTTTACATTATGTATTTAAAAAATAAAAAGACCAAATTATCCCTAATTATTCTTATAATAACTAATAATTCTTATGGAAAAGATCATATTATCTTCAATAAAAAATTTATTGATTTTTTCTTGAAAAAGAAAAATGATAATTACATTATTATAATGAATAATAATTTGTGTCTAGAAAAATGATGAATTATCCATGCCAATTAATTTATTTTATAATATTAATGATGATTTATCTAGAGATAAGTTATGCAAGCTAGCAAATTTGGGCGCTAATAGCTACGTGGAAAGGATGCAATTCTTAATGGCACAAATAATAATATGATTGCAAGTACCAAAGGACTAGCCAAGGTTAATGGATCAAAGGTTCAAAACCCAAAGGTGTAGGATGTGGTGCCATATTTGACATAGTGTATAGCTTGAGAAAAAAAACACTCTAATTTTTCAAGTCTTAAAAATTATAGTTATAAATTATAGAGAAAAAAAATATAATTTTTCAATTCTATATAATATAAAATCTCTTATAAAACTATAACACATAAAATTGTTTAAATAGGAGCCAAACCACCATTTGTATAGAGAAACCTAAACAAAATAAAACTCTAAAACTTAATTAAGAATCAAAATCCTAAAATATCTAGGGAAATAAAAAAAATTAATCATAAACAACATTTTATGGGTTGAATTTGGACATGAAAACAACCTAAAAAGGCTAAAGCTAATAGTAGAATGCATTGAAAAACTTTTACCCGATTCAACAGTTGAATAAAAAATTATGCTCTTTTTCATTAGAAAGCTCATTTAATGCATCCATATTGTTTTGGACTCGTCGATATATGTCTCGCATTAGACTTCTCTACTTGAGAAAAACTTATCCTCATGTTCAAGCTTAGAAAATGAACTCTTTCATTCCAAAAATAAAAAAAATAGCAATAAAGATACTTTGAATATAAAATTATAATTAGTTTATTTACAAAGTAACATGTCTTAATTTGGCATGTTGGCTTCCAAATCTTCACCTCCAAGAAGCATTTTGATAGTAGCTTTCACCTCTAAAAATACATTTTTTAAATATGAGAAATGACACATGAAAAGTACCACCATTAAAATAAAAAAAATATAAGTTTTTTTTTTCATCACAACTACTAGCGTTGTTAGATAAAATCATAATCTATATAGGAATCCTTGATCAAAAGGATTTGCTTTAAACTAGTTAATTATAATTCTTATTTAACGTGTTAGTTACATTCCTTATTAGATTATGATTGTTGGAGATTGTAATCTCCCTATAGGTATAAGGGCCAATATATGTTGAATTTAAGAGTGTTAATCAATCAATATATACTTAGAATGTTCAAATACTTTTGTGTTTTATTTCTAACAAGCTTTATTATTTAGCCTAGAAGCAATGGTTTTTGTATTCAACTTATTGATAATACATATCGCAATGAGGCCAACAATGACACCAACATCCTTTGTAGTTTAGCTTTATGAATCATTGAAGTAAGTACGGATTGTGACAACATTCTTTAAATTAAAACTAAGGCATGCCTCAACATGCTATATGAGAATCATTAAAGCAATTCTTCGGCTATAAATTAGGAGCTTTACTTTTGATCCAACACCTGATATAATATTATGAGACTTTTTATAAGTATCCTTCACATCTAATATATCCCTGGAGCATTAAAGCCTAAGATAATGACCTATAGGTTGACTACGAGCTATGTTTTTAGTACATTACATGTCATAAACACACTATTTATATAGTCATGATGCCTATATGGGTTCATAGGAATAGATTTGGGGTTCGGTTTTCCCCAAGGAAAGTCTTTAAGTACGTCTCTCTCCTCAAAACAATCCTTGTTTATATCTCCCATTTGTAGTTGACCCAACCAATCACATCTCTTTAATAAGGTTCTTTGTGCTGCCTCTTAATCCCTCATAATGTCTTAGATGTCCTTAACTTATGCATCAAGGGGTGAGAAGATGTTCTCGTCATCTTCATCCATCAAAGAGTCAATATGCTCTAATATCAATTTAACACAACGTATATAATAAGAACTAATGATATTGTTTCTCAAACCCTAAAAAATAGGTCCTGAACTATAAATAAAGAAAGTAGGGTTCTCAATTTTGAGTAATATAAAATTTCTAATGAAAAATAACACACAAGACTATTTAAATAGATGTCAAACCAACTCTAGCTTAGAAAAAACTAAATTAAATAAAACTTTAAAACCTAATTAGGAAACGAATCTTAAATAACTAGGAAAAAAAATAATCTTGTGGGTTGAGTTTGGATATGAAGCTTAGCCCTTATAAAATTAGGCTTGTAGAATAAGTTGGCAAAACTTAGTTCAATCTAGTAGTCGAATAAAAAATTATGATTGTTTTTATGAAAAAGCTAATTTGACACATCTAGATTTCTTCTTAGAGTTATCAATACATGTCCTATGTCAGACCCATAATGTATTTTGTACTCTAAAATTTGGAAGTGGCATATGGATGGAAATAAGCTGGATGGCAAGGAAATCATTACATTTACCATGAAGATTGATGAGATCCAAAAAAAAAAAAAATGCAAAGCCCAAAAATTAAATTAGAGGTGCTACTAATCAATCTTTGGTGTATTCAAGTTAATTTGGAGGTGAATCTAAAATTGCTCTATTTGATCTATAAAGTCAAAATATTTGGATTTTATTAGTATGAACCGACTTATTCACATGAGTAATCATTCATTAGCTAGCATGGTGTATAGTGACTAAGCCAATGAGTGATTTCTAAAGCATTCAAGTTGTCCAAGATATGAATGGATGTTCTGGAAGTAGGTTAAAATAATTATTTTATTCCAAATACTTATTTTTAATAGCATGGAAGAGCTTAATTTCAATGTGTATATTCGAGGAAGAGTTTTTTTTTTTTTTTTTTCTAGAGAGGGAGGTGATACTAGACAAATCTTTTTGGTAATGTTTGGTATGTTAGTTAATGATGGATTGGGCAAGAAAAAATTTTTATGAGGTTTTTTTGTGCACATTTAGACCATACAAAAATTAAATTTTATCTTGTCTATGGATGTTCTAATGGAGAAATTTTTATGTCACTAAAAAACAGTAGGACAAGCTTATTCACTTCTCTACATAAAGGTTAATCTAGTTGATCCGGGTTAATATAAGAATAAAAATAGTTTTTATCATAGTTTTAAAACTCGACTTGAGGCAATACCTGGGTCTCAAGCCAGGTTGATTGTTGAACGGGTCAATGTAATGATAAAAAAGATATTATTATAGTTTTAAAACTCAACTCGATGGCCGAACTAGGGTCAGGCCGGGTCATGAGTGAAGTTAACCATTGACCTAGGTCAATATAAGAATAAAAATATTTATTATTATAGTTTTAAAACTCAACTTGAAGGTTGACCCAAGATTAGGCCCAGGTCATATACCGGGACCATTGACCTAGGTTAACATAAGAATAAAAGTGTTTATTATCATAGTTTTAAAATTTAACTTGAGAGTCAACTTGTCCAAGCTCAGGTCACAAGTCGAATTGACCATTGACCTGAGTCAACATAAGGATAAAAGTGGTTATTATCATAGTTTTAAAATCTGACTTGGGGTCGACCCGAGGCTAAGCTCAGGTCATGAGTCGGGTTGAGTATTGACCTTATCAACGTAAAGAAAAAAGAGTTATTATCATACTTTTAAAACTCGAATCGAGAGTTACCCCGAGGTCATGACTGGGTCAATGGTCATTGAGTCACTGGTTGGGCTGACCATTGCCCCGAGTCAATGTAAAGATAAAAAATTATTATAATAATTTTAAAACTCAACTCAGAGGTCGACATGGGGCTAGGTTCAAGTTACAAGTTTGTTTAACCATTGACTTGAGTCAACATAAGGATAAAATAATTATTATCATAGTTTTAAAACTTGACTCGAAAGTCAACTCGGGGTCAAGCCCGAGTTAACTAGTAACTCAGGCAATATAAAAATAAAAATTATTATTATTGTAGTTTTTAAACCTTACTCGGGAGTCGACCCGAGGTCAGACTCAGGTTATGGGCTAGATTGACCAGTAGCCTGGGTTCATTTAAGATTAAAAATGATTATTATCATAATTTTAAAACCCAACTGAGGAGTCAATCTAGGACACGACCTAGGTCATGGGTCGACATGGTCAACCTGGGTTAATCTAAAGCAATGTAAGAATAAAAACTGTTATTATTATAGTTTTAAAACTCTAGGGTCAACCTAGGATAAGGCCCGAGTCATGGCTTGAGAGTTTAACCCAAAAAAAGAAAAAAAAAACAAAACCAAAGCAATCTCGTTTTGACCAAATACAATACAAGACAATTATTTGTCTAGTTCAATTCAAAGCAAATCGAACACAAGATAAGACAATTATTTGTTCAATCTTATCCAGTCCAATCAATATTATTCAGCATACCAAACACTATCTTATTTTTAGTTTATTAATTTTCATTGTAATTTATATTTAGTTGTTGAAATTTTATAAAATTAGTTGCCTTATATTTAATTATGCAAGTGTTAGCAGAAAATTAATGAAAAAAAAAAAAACTTATAATGCACCGAGATAGAAAGTTTGGCAAGCTTCTCATAAGATGTTTTCCAGGCATGCAATGATTTGAAAAGTTCAGTGAAACAAAAGGAAGCTGCACGAATGGTTGTAGTAGTACCAGTGATCTAGAATTCATGATGCAGAATGTTGCTCTAAGCTGCTAGAAGAACCCACTCAAAGATTGTTTCGGTAATATGCAAATTCAACATTATAAATACCTGGATGAATAACGAAGGCATTGAAAACCGTACAATTGTTACTAATTTTACTGTTATTGCTCAAGCAATCATGAATATGCATCCTAAGATGATAAAACTTGATAATTTATATTTAGTTTTTCTTTTATATTATACTCTATAGACAAATATTTTCTTTATTATGTTGATTTCATATTGTTGTGCTGCTGTGTTGATGCATGTGATTCAAGTTGAAAAAGGTGAAAGATACATACATAATACATACATGTATATTTATGTGTGTATGGCTAATATGGCACTGGCAACTTCTAGAATTTTTAAAATATAAGTTATGTAAGATAGATTTACAACTATTCGGTAGAAGAAATAATAAAATTCAAGATACATTAAAAAGTTATAAGAATATTTTTTTCTTAGAATTTATCTCTTCTACTTGTATCTATTTATTTCTTCAAAGTATAACCTCATAAATAACTATTAATAATATGCAAGTAGTTATTCGCTAGGTATCATAAAATCACTTAAAATTAGTGCTTTAGGAATCTATTTTTATTTTTATTTTATTTTATTATTCATTTTTTAAAATTTTCATTTAAGCACTTGTAGCCGTTTTGGGGGGGGGGAGAAGATATTGAAAAAAAAAAAATTTGAGTGTTTTAAGAGTTTTCCCATACTTATAGATATGTTCTTTGTTTTGTTTTAAAAAACCAATAAACTTCGTTGCCCTGCTATCCATCTTGTGGCCAATATATATTCCTAATCAAAAGACTATCAAGAGCTATAGCTAATTGCGACGTGGGCAATTTTATCTTTTAATTAATGAAGTGATAGCTTGATTATGATTTTTGTTCCATATATATATATATATATATATATATATATATATATATATATATATATATATATATATATTATAGTATTTAGATTGTCGGTTAAGTATGTTTGCTCCTTTCATTATT
Organism: Populus alba; assembly: GCF_005239225.2. Lineage (NCBI taxonomy): Eukaryota > Viridiplantae > Streptophyta > Magnoliopsida > Malpighiales > Salicaceae > Populus > Populus alba. Next base: position 18,895,840 of record NC_133289.1, read on the forward strand.
ACAAATGTCAATTTCTTCATTGTCAAATCTAAGCTCAACCAAACAAAAAGGTTTAAATTTAAGTAATATCGATTAAAAAAAAAAAAGGAATACTGTCAAAAAGCAAGTATGAGATTGATGAACTCAGTTTGTGTTCAGAATTAAAATACAGATAATTTCAGGAATCCAAAAACCCATTTCTTTCGTTTTCTATACATCTTTTCCATTCTTGATTGTTTTTGGAGTTTTCTTCCATGAGAATGCCTACCAATCAAGGGTTCTTGCCCTTTACTCCTGAATCAATGAATCCTGACTTTTAGGTTTTGTCTATTTCACCAGCCAAGTAGCCCCCATTGATTAGCAAAGCTTAGGTCACACTGTATTCTCATGTTAAATATGGAAACAAAGGTAGAGCGTGCCCACCACGCACAAATCAAATGGTTACATTAGGCTGGCTAGCTCTATCCTAATAGATAGAGTTTTGAAATCCATGGCCGCCAATAGACACACACATACTGTTGATCGGAAAAAAGGTTAAAAAATTGGGATTACAGAGGTTCGAATAAGATCTGATGCAGGGACTTTATAAGCACGACAGTCTGGGGATAGGAATCAACCTCAATGTCAGTGCATCGCAAAGTAGAAGCAGCCTTTCTTTCTTGGATAGGATATTCTACCCTCTGTATAGATGGTTATTTCTGTTTTAATAGATATTTTATTTTTTTAGTTAGAATAAAAATTTTAGTTTTGAAATATTTCTAGATACTGTTTAAGGATTGTATTGTTCATATATATATTCAACAAACAAAATTTAAATTCAAGATAAATTAATTATAAATTATACAATACAAACATAATATCAAATAAATATAATTTTAAATTTTAAAATATTTATAAAATATTAAGATTAAATAGATCTTTAACTTAAAGTAATTCAACTTAAATAAAATATCAAAATATTATTAAATTAAAATGTTTTAACACAAATATTTTAAATATAAAGCTAGATCAATGTTATTAAGGCTAATGGGATCTAAAGCATTTTTTATTTTGCTCAAATTCCTACAAAGTATAAACTTGAAAAAAACAACATGAATATAAACCATATATATTAGTGATAAATCTAATTTTAAAAAATTAATATCATTGTTAATGAAAATAGTAATGAAAAATAACTTTTTATACTTGGGTGGTTTAATTAATTAAATTGAACCAAGTTCAATTTGATTCAATGGCTTTTCAAGACCGGAATGGAACATGTGGAATAAAACCGGAATATTTCGGATGGAATTTAGCTAAAAATTCTGGAACGGATCGAGATTTGAAATGAGATTAAAATTGTTCCCTTTTGTTCTATTTTTTGAATTAATATGAAATGTTTCAACCATTCCGGACGAAACGAAATGAAATTGACAACCTTGAGATGGAGGGATATCCCTGGCTTATTTATTTTGTTTCTTTCCTTGAATCATTGTGTATATCATGGCGATATAGTAGAAGGATTTCTCATAGAGTAGAAATCCTAGTCTAAAACAATTTATTTTTAATGCTTATAAGTTATAGAGACTTTGCTTCCTATGGAATTCAAATTTTGCAGTTATTAGATATCGAGAAGGATTTTTTATAATACCCAAAAGTTATTGTTAGAGATTTTCTAAATTTTCCTAGATGGTTTGGACTTTTTTCTAATTGGTTTAAAACTCTTTTAATATTTTTTCTATATTTATTTAAGACATTTTTTTTCCTAGTTTGTTTAGGACTTTTATTACTTTTTCTTTATTTTCGAGCTTTCTTGTTGGTTTAGGAAAGTTTTTAAGTTTATTTAAGGAATTGTAAACTCCTAGACATACAAACTACTTGAATAGATACTATTCACTAATAAGATTTTGAATTAGAATTTCTATGTAATCCTTTTTTATATATATAGAATTTTGCATTCATGTGGGTGTTATCTTTATTGTGTTGTTTTTATCTATATCAGTTGGTATCGTAGCCTACTAATATTAGGTTATTGGTTGTTGTATGTTGTAATCCCAAGTTATTTTGTTTGTTATGTGCTATTAAATAAATATAGTTAGAAGGGGTCATGAAGCAAAACATTTTTAGGTAAGTGGGGATAAGAAGGTTCCCCCTCAATAGAGAAACATTTAAGAGTTGATGATATAGGACATCCAAAGATAAATTATAGAATTAAAAAAGATATTCAAAAACTAATGATAGAAGACATGCAAAGATATAATGTGAAATTAACCTTTTAATTAGTGGAGGTGAGGAGCCTAGTGAATTATAAGAAGAGAAATCACGAATCCATGATTAGTTTTAAAAACTTATTTTAGAAGCATGAGCAAATGAGACAACTTCTTGATCGAGGTGAGTTTTGTGTATCGTAGAGATTTTAATGATCCCATTTATGGTAAGATAGATATGAATCTGTATTCTAAAATAAACCAATGGAAAGTATCCATTTCAAATTTAAGGTTTGGGCTTCATTATTTTAGAATCCAATAGAAAATAAATAATTCATATATTATTGTTTCTTATACAAATTTTAAAATAAAAAGGACTGAAGCTAATGTCTAGAATTTTTATATACTTGAAGAGAAAAAAAAGACTAAAGATTTTTTATTGGACATACTTGAGATCATGAAAAAAGCAATTTTAACTTGAGGATAAGTTCTTTTCAACTCGGGGAGACGTATATCAGAGATTTTTTTTTAATACACAATTTTATGTTATTGAGCATAACTTTTAATTTATCCATTGGATTGGCTTGAAAGTTTTCTAGAAGATTATAAAGACCTTTCCAATTGGGTTAAAAATGCATAGTAATTAATGATCATTAAGGCTTTCATATAAAGCCCAAAAGTTATTGTTTGAGATTTCTTACCACTACCAATTTTTTTTTTTTTTAAGAAAAACAATGATAACACAATGAAAAATATTATGTTCACTATATAAGATGAAAATTATGATGAAATGTTTTTTCCAATAATTTTCTATGGAAATGGCAACAAAATAAAAAAAAAATAGAAAATAATAAAAATATTCCTTTGACAATTCTATTGGAATGGTTGGCATTTCAAATTGCTGACAGAATTGTTGATTGAAATTCCATCAATGATTTTAAAATGAATCAAAACATGACAATTCCCTTTTTCTCACTTACTTCTTCTTCTTCTTCTTCTTCTTCTTACCTGACTATGGTAGCATCCCTCCTCATAATTAAATTTAACAGTCATTCTCCCCCACTCATAAATCTAGTGTAGAGAGCACCCATCTCAGGTTTGATTTCTTGTTCTTTCTTGTTTAATAAATTTAGAGTTTGAAATTATTAAATCATAAACTAGGGTTAGGTTTTTTACTTGATTTAAGGTTGATTTATTTGCTATTTGGGTTTTTATGGGTTTTGTTAATTTGGTGGCCATTGGAGATATATGGATATAATCTTCTTTTTTTTTTTTTAGCTTAGCATCTCTACCTTGAATAATTTGTTGTTTGTTACTTCAATTAGGTAGTTGCAATATTATGAATTTTATTTTGTTTTACTTTTACTTTTCTTTAGTAAATAATTCACTTACCTATATGTTATTGCTCTTTTTGGTAAATAATTCACTTCAATTATATTCCATTGACTTAGTTGATATTTTGTTTGGACTTGTGGTTCTATTTAAGAGTAGATGGATAAATATTAAGAGAGAGACGAGAGAGAGAGAGAGAGAGAGAGAGAGTTTATGCATCCATTTTCTCTAGTGACTTTAATACTAATTGAAGAATAGCAATGGTTGTCAATTTGTCTTAGTAATCATGATTTAACTTTTATTTATATAATATGTTGTTAACTATATGCTAGAACCATGCCTTGATTCTTTATTATCAACCATTTAATACCTTTTTAGGTCTATAATATCTTTTTTGTTATTTCTTGTTTACATGGTTCTTATCCATTTATTTTATCCTTCACTGCAAGTTAGCAATAATGCATGCTTATAATGGCTAAATATGCATGCCATTGTTGTTATAGCTTTTGATGGGATATTAATCTTCATCAATGTTTGTTCTTTTGTTATCTCATTTTAAGTTTTATTTGTTTATAGCGGCTCATTTAATTACAAAGCATTTGTGCAAATAGAGTGGTTATAGAAAGGAAACAAAATTTGTTAACATATTCTTTTTGGATTCCTTAAATGTCTTTATTATAAAGTAGTAGAAATTAGGGGTGGGCAAAAAACCTGAAAAACTGATTAAATCGAGAAAATTGAAAAACAATTAACAGAAAAAACAAAACCGAGAAAAAAAAATTTAACCGATTAGAAAACCCAAAAGAATTTTCGGTTCAGTTTGGTTTCGGTTTTAAATGCCTAAAACTAATTGAATTGGAATAAACAGAATCGGTTCAACCATAACTCTAAAAAAAAAACTATAAAAAGATAGTATAAATAGTCACTAACCTTGTAAATCCCAAGAAAAAAAAAATCAAGGCTGGATTAAATTTAAAGGAAATAAACTAAACTAGAAAGAAGTGGAGGCAAAACAAATACACTTAAAGAAGATGGGGCCTAAATGCAAATAAGAATAATTATAGAGCATAAGTACTCCTTTTGTCACAAAAAAAAAAAAAAACAGATCTGGAGATAACGTAAAGAAAGAAAAGAGGGAGTTTTATGTTCATTTTTACAAACCATCCAAGATTAAGGGTTGTAGGTAAAATAAAACACTGGTGGGAAAGGGGTTAACAAGAAGAGAAGAGGGAAGGGCCGGTTGCTATTAAAAAAAAAAAAAAAAAAAGGATCAAAACTTTGATGCGTATCGGGTAAGGTATTCTAAACCTGTTTTTATGAGTCATTTCAAGTTGATTTTGAATTGATGCCTGGATGTTAAACTATAGATTTTAGTTCTTAGACTTAAATTGAGGAAAAAGTATGAGTTACTAAATTAAAGAACTTCTTGTGTTGTGTGTAAATGGAAAGGCTGATGAATCTGGACAGTTTCGTCTCTTGATTTTCAAGAGATTTCAGAGAGGAGGATGAAAGAATTAGGATCAGATTTCTTATAGAAATTGTAGTTTTGAATGTTGGCTAATAAATGAAATTGGTCTTGCTCAATTTGGAGTTATAGAACTCCCGTTATGGGTCACCAAATGAGACAGTGACAGTTCAAAAATGAGACAGTAACAGTTCAAAAATGTCTAGACAGTAACATTTCAAAAATGTCTAGACAGTAACAGTTCAAAAATGAGACAGTGACAGTTCAAAAATCAGATAAACAGTTTAACGATACAGTAACAGTTTAAAAACGAGACAGTAACAGTTCAGATTTTAAGTAGAAATAGTTCAAATATATGTATAAAGAAATGATGACTGAAAGAAAGACTTATTGGTTGTTAATATGTTTATAATAAAACATATCCGTGAGTGAGAAGAACTTATGGGATAAACCTGTGAATTTCAGGAGGGACCACAAGCGTGGGGCAACAGCAGCAGCAGGAGCAGGGGAGTATGAATAGAGCTTCTATTTCAGGTAGGTGAATCGCACCTATACTTCCTAGTTAATTCCCATGATTTATTTATATTACCAATGTGAAATGTGAATTTTTAAATGTATGGGTATTCAAGGTGAAAAGTTGTGTAAATTGCCAAATGATGAAATTATCATTGACAAAGGAAATATGAGAAGTGCGATTTGAGGCGTAAACTAGCATACATTTAGTGTATGTTAAGATCCCGGGTAATGGGATCATCATGTATGGACTAACATACATTTAGTGCATGTTAGGATCCCGGGTAAGGGGATCACCATGTATAGGCTAGCATACATTTAGTGTATGTTAGGATCCCAGGTAAGGGGATCGCCATAATTGGACTAGCATACATTTAGTGTATGTTAGGATCCCGGGTAAGGGGATCACCATGTATGGACTAACATATATTTAGTGTATGTTAGGATCCCGGACAAGGGGATCACCTTGGAATGACTCATATGAAGTGATAGTGATGGTACCGGTGATATTAGTATCGGTAATGTGATAAGCAAAAAAATAATCATATTCAATCTCTCATAGAGTCTATAATGAAGGTTGAAAGTGGCAGAGGGAACAATTAATAATAGTTGGGCAAGGAATGGATTATAATAATAAATAAAAAGAAAACTAGAAGGGAGAGGCAAATGAACTATGAATACAAGTTACTTTGTTAAATTGTTAGATGTTCATGTTGTTATATTTATTGTAATATTCACCTTTCAATAATATGTATTTTGTTTCAGGATCATCACATGCACGACAAGAGTAGGTCCTAGCTTATGCTCCTTTCTTGTAATCTAGTTTCTAGGGAGTATACCCTTGTATTTTGTAAATATGAAAATGTTTGTATAACTTAATTTGTATAATTAATGTTTAAACTTGACTGAATGAATGTAACCATGTAGTTCATATAATCATGTTTTATGCCGAAGTAATTATACTTATTTATTTTTATCTATTCATAATGATATCTTGTTATATAATGCATATCGTAAATATTGTGGTTGATAAAATGGGTATAAGTGTGGAAATTGAAAAACCCATGATGATTGGGTCAGGAATTGAGTTATGAGATGCGAGCTATTAGAAGTGTAAATAAATTCATGTCAATAACCTCGGACCTTCCGATACCATAAACATATATGTATATATATATATATATATATATATATATATAAAATTATTATGTGTTTTTTTTTTCGATTGATATGAGATTGTCGTTTTATCCCGAAATGGGGGATGTTACAAACCTAAACCCTATTGCAACCACTCCCCCACCCCCTTTTCTCTCTACCTTCCTGCATTATCTTCTTCATCACTCACATTCTCTTCTCTCTGTAGCATGTCAAAAGCCTTTTAACTATTGTGGAAAATATCAATTTCAAAGGATCCATTTCACCTACACATCTAGCATCTTTATTCATCGGGATCACCAGAACTAAGCCCAGTGAGTCACCAACCATCTTACTAGTGACACCTACTTGCTTGTTTGACACCAGATCTTGATCATGCTCTTCCAGTCTGGCTCTTTCTTGCTCTCATCAAGGTTTCATGTTTTAAGGCTAATCCCTTTTCTAAGTTGAAAGTTGCAACAAATTCATGAATTTCACCTTTTACTTCAATCAAGCTAAACTACATCCAGAATCTATCCATCTGCTTATCTTTCAAAGAGAGCCTTTGCTCTAGTTTTTATTTTTCTTAATATTTTATGGGTTTTTGCTTTTTTCATTATGTTGTAATCTACGACTTTGGTTTTGCTTGTATTGTAAATGTAATTCAATCATGTCACATGTAAACTGGAACAAGTTCTTGAACAGTAGAAATGGGATTTGTTTCTGGGTTTCACCAGTTTTTTAACAACAAAAACAAAACCGAACTGAACCGAAATTAGTCGGTTTAAATCGGTTTCGGTTTGGTTTTGGTTTTAAATTTTAAAATAATGATAATTTTAGTTTTGTTAATTTTTTCATGTAAAAACCGAACCGAACCAATAATGATCATCCCTAGTAGAAATGATAAAAACAAAAAGGCAACAACTTGTACTAATTTAGATGTGTTATTTTTGAAAAGAAATAAAGTAATTTGTTTTTTTTTTTATGAAGTGGCATATGATTTTTAAATGGTTTTAGGATCATATTTGAGCGCTTTGGTTTTCATTCTAGGTTCTCTCTGTGTGTGTGTGTGTGTGTGTTAATTTTCTCAACATGTTTATTAGAAAATTTGGCTTATATGGTTTTGTTTGAACTTAAATTTCATAAGAGTGCATTGTCATTATATCATTATTTCTTTTTAAGTTCCATGCATTCAAGAAGAAACAAGTTTAAGTCTAACAAAAGAGATACTTCTTTATTAAGGTGATGATTATGAAGATGCACCACCTAAGTCTAACAAAAGAGATACTTCTTTATTAAGGTGATGATTATGAAGATGCACCACCTAATGTAAACATTATCGACCAAGGCTCAATCAACCAGGTCAATAAAATAGGCATTTTTTCTTCGATAAAACATGTTGTAGGCAAAATTATTGTAGAATAAAAAGACAACTGCTCTTTGTAATTAATGTTTTGTATCAATATAGAATTTAGATATTTGTAATAAGTTATTTTATGTTTTACTTTACATCACAACGACATTGATGAAATGACTTTTAAGTTCACTAATATTTAAGTTTCATATTCTACAATGAAGTGGTCACTCAAAAACTATTATTTCAATGAAGTTAGTTTTATTAGCATCCTGAATGGACAAGTATGATATATGCTTAATGAGAAAATTTTAAATTTAGATAATTAAATAATTTGTACTTTAAGTTATAAGTTTTAAAATTAAAAAAAAAAACTAATTAATGTATAAAAATCAATTAAGAATTTTTTTTTTCGTAAGAGCTCTCGTTAAGAGAGTGAAAACCAAATACAACTAGGAAATTTTAAATCAACTAACGTTATATTATTATAAACTTGTATTCTTTTATACCCTTAACTTATTTTTGTTAAACAAATTTATGTAATATGTTGCATGATTTGTAATAAGATGCCCACAAATAAGTTATTAGAAAGGCCAACTACGATGATAGATTACTAAAAGGATTTAGTTGGATTAAAATTGTTATTTTGTTGGTTTGGCCAGGTGATTGAGATGGCTTTTTGAAAAACTAATGTATAAAGATAGCATTGAATTTAATTAAGCATAACTATATGTTTTATGAAATTACATAATGGTTGGAGCATCAATTATAAATTTGTCTATGTGATTTTGACTTTTTAAATAATATATAGCATTACTGTTCATTAATTAGCTTGTAAAATCTAAAATAACAACAGATTTGGAGTTGAAATAAAGTAATATAACTGAGTGGATAATCACTAAATTAATTAGTTGATACTTGATAGTATACTTTAATCAAATACTAATATTGATTTATCTAACTCTGATATCATCAATTTAAAAACACTCATGTCTTACACTGCATCATCAGAATCAAGAAAAATGCATACAATTAGGTTAGATTAGGTTAGGTTAGTCGTAAAACAATTTTAATGTCGGTGATTTATTTGAGGGTAAGACAATCCAGCCTTAAGATGGAAGATTGCTCACGACCAAGGAAAAAGACTTTATTTCCAATGTGAACTTTAACTTTTAAATTTCTTTCTTGATTCGGAGGGTTTTTTCTCCTCTTTTTCTTTTTTCATAATGTCATTTTCCATCCTTTTTCTCTTTCTGCACCTGTTGCCGACCCACGTGACTTTTTGGAGACAATCATGGCGTAGCACATGTCCTGCTCGTTTATTAATGCAATTTTATGGTCAACTTCTGTAGTCAACGTTGTTCAAAATTAGACTAGATTAATTAATTTATCATTACAAGTGCATATTAATAAAAAAAAAAAACTTAAAATTAGATTCGTATTTATATAAATTCAAACAAAACTAAGTCGAGAACACTTACTAAAGCATTCAAAGGTTTATCAACATCAAATTATTGTTATCCCAAATGATTTTTTTAAAAAATCAAGTTATTTGGTAAGTCAATTTTTTCAAATAAAAAAAAAATTTCATTGAATAGATAGAGATTCTATTTATTTTTGTATTTTAAAAAAAATTTAAAATTTAAAATTTTTTCTTTGCTTCGAATTGATAAATTTTTTTATATTTTTAGATTATTTTGATGGACAGATATCAAAAATAAATTTTTTAAAAATATAAAAATACACTCTCAAACATTCTCTTAAACATATTTATAACATAATTCCTCTTCATTGTTCATTAAGAAGGGTATGATAATTTACATAAACAAACAAAAATCTCAGAACAACTTGGTTCTTCGATGACAATATTTTATGTTTTTTTTTTTTTTTTTTTAATTTTGTCCTGATATTGTATTTCCTAGCCAGCTAGCCAAAGTAATTAACGTTTTTTTGATCGACTGTACTCGTTTTAATTTACTGAGTTTTGAGGCAGTCGAGCCATGGTTATTAATTTTTGTTTTTCAGACTGCAATGAACAGGGAATCATGCATGAACATTTTAGACCCATAATTTTTTAAAAGTCCGATCAGAGTAATTAATGTTACAGGGGTTTCTGAGCTGTTGTACATGTGGCTCCTTAATGTGAACGTTGGGTTCAGACGGGTACATTTTTTACATTTCCACTATAACATTTGTCGAAAGGCCTTGAATATATACGGCATACGAGTGTCCTGGCTACCTGACAGGACTATGGAGGATCCAGCGGAGGGGGGCTGGTCTTCCCGGTGAAGTGAGCACGATGATATTATAGAGAGGATTAGTCTCCTGGCCGGAAGAGGTCGGAGTATACGCCGGTACAACCAAAAATAAATTGCGAAACGTTGAGTGAGAAATAAACAAACGTTTGCCGTTCTTTTTTGAAAATGAAGTCACTAATTAGTCAAATGACAATCTATGGTTTTAAAGATCGTGATTAAGAAGGGGAAAACGAAATTGCAAGACAGAGAAAGCTACTGTGTTTTTCGGAATATATTTGGTAGTTGGGACGTCAAGAAATTCATCTTTCTTTATAATGGAGATGCAAAAGGAGGACTGGAATTTTTTATTTATTTTTTTTTAACCCGAGGTGTCCCGGCTAGCTTACGCGCACCACAACTAATTTTCGGGCCCACTGAACATCCTGCAAGCCCAGTAGGCAGGTAAGGCACCGCGGGGATAACAGGCTGGTACTCTTGAGGATCGAACTCGGGACAGTCGCAAGACAAGCCTTTCAATTGACCACTAAGCTATACTCTCAAGATTTTTTTTTTTTTTTCATTATTACGGTGACGGCACTCAAAATCGATGGGTTTCTTGCTCTTTCCAACGTCAAAAAGTTGTTTGTATCTAATAATTAATGATAGCAATATGAGAAATGATAGGAGCCGTGAGATTTACACAAGGGATCATGCTTGTAAGCAGTAAGCAGTGCTGATAATTCGAAGAAATTGACAAAACAGAGGAACTGCATGGCCCGTCAGCAAGCTAGTAATTGTACATTTCTTTCTTTTTCTTTTTTGGTGGACGAATTAAATTTTACATAACAAAAGCTCGATACTTTTTTACCAAAAGAAAAAAAAAAAAAAAAAAAAAGAGAAAAGGATATCAGGTTTCTTTCCCCGGTTTAAAAACAGAAACCTTAACGAGTAGTGAAAAGGAATCTTCGACCTTCTTTCTTTTCCCTTCAAAAAAAAATAAATTAAAGACAAATCACGTCAATCAAAAATATAAGCACACTTGTAGAGATGACTTTTTATGAAGAAAAAATATTTAATCCGATAACACAGATATATTTCCGAAGGTACCCAGAAGTAGGGTGCAGGAAACTGGATGAATGCGTGGAAGAAGTTCTGATTGTGAAGCATTATTTAAAAATAAATTTTAATTTTATAAAAAAATATAGATAAATTAGAATAATTTCTTCAAACATCTATAAAATAATTAAAAATCAGTCATTATTTAAAAATAAATAAATGCAAAAGATAAAAAACCCAAAGAGAAAATGAATTACTTTAAATATAAATAATAAGATTATTTTAAATTAAAACAAAAAAAAATTATAAAAAGATAAAAGAAAGAGGCCTAATGCAATTAGAAAGAACCCGCATGTAGGCCCTATTTTTCTTTTAAATGCAATTGGGATGTACAATAATATTGATGCATTTTTTAGTTTTCTCTGAATTTTAGTGATTGTGATAACTAAAAAAACAATTTTATATTTTTTTATCTAAAAATATTTTTATTAATCTATTTTTTACCTATAACACCTGAAAAAAAATACCTATACCTTGTCAAATTCATAAATATCCTTAAAAAACCACACAACAACCTAAAACAATAATTTATAGTTTTAATTTAGAAGCCTTATTATAGCGGATGGTTACAAAAACCAGACATTGTAAGGAACATGACCTCTAGAATTATATAGATAGATTAAAATTCATGTTCGTATTATCATAAGAAGATATGTTTTTTTTCTTTACCAAAATATTCTATATTCAGAATTTCAACACAATACAATAATTTATTTTTTGTTAAATTTATTATTTTTAATAAATTAGATGATGTTTGCGCTTTTAACATGTTGGTATTTTCATTAGTTTGTATGGAATCTCAAGCACAATTTAGAGTCCAAATGTTATCATTTCTATATATCTAACCTTGGTTAATCATGAGAAACTTGCTTAATCTATAGTCCAAACGTTGATAAAAGCATGCAGATGATCAAATTGAGACCTTAAAACAAGTAGCCAAGTATTATACAAGGGTACAAGTGACACAAATAATACATGAAATCATTATTCTAAGAACTCTCGAATTAATGGAAGTCCATCTGTTCAAGTTTTACTTGCTTGACGGGTTCTTTTGCTGCCTTTTTGTCTTTCTAAAGTTCGATTAGCAAAAAGAGCAGCTTCCCTTTGTGAAAGCACAGCCAAAGGGCTTGAGGTCCTTGCATTATTGGCCCCAACTTTAGGAAAACGCTGGCCATAAAATGATCTTAGGATATATATATATATATATATATATATATATATATATATATATATATATATATATATATAAACGTTATTTATATTCAAACATAAATGAAAAGGCACCAATCTGCTTAATTGTTCCCGTGAATTTGACCTCCGAGGACACATTTAATTGCGTAAATAAATATATATACATGGCTAGTTAGTAAGAATTAATTATTCTAGCCCTTGAATATAAGCTTGAAAAGTAGAAAGGATATTTAATGAAAGGGGAGCGCTGGTGTGTACATTGCTATGACTTTTCTTCGGCATCCGCTTGACAGGGATTGATGCCTGTACGTAATTACCCAGCCCTAGCTACTTATTTAATACAATTAATTTTTAGTCCTGGCCAGGGCAATTATTTCACTCTTTGTTTGGTATTACTGTATATGATATTTTTTAAAAAGTAAAATTTATTTGAAAATATTCTTTTCAGATTTATTTTTAATTTTTAATATTAATATATTAAAATCATTTTAAAATACTATAAACACATCAATTAATATGTTTTCAAGTTAAATATAATTTTAAACACCAAAACAAACAATACCATGTTACTACATGCCTAACCAGTGTTACAATATGAGTTACAATTGAAGTTTTTAAAAAAAATCAAAGAAAAAAAAATGTATAAGTGTTATTATTGTGTTTCTAATGACAAGAAAACTATTAATTATAGACTTAAAATTTGATGCTAATATTAAATATGATAGAAAAAGGCCGAAATATTTTCCTCACATAGCATGTTTGAATTATTTATTCACTGAAATATTTGGTTTTCAAACAATATTTTGAATTATTTTAAAACAAACTTTAATTAAAAAAAAATTCTACATCAAAAGCCATAAAAAAAAAAAATACAACTCTCATGTATTGCAGCAGTGAGTTCTTTAGCAATGTCACTAGATCTATTTCTATAGACCAATATTGAAATTTTTTTGCCCAACTTTTTATTTAGCTTGTGTTTTTAATTAAACTATATAGAAAAAAATTCTAAATGAACTAAATAACAAGTAAAAACCTGATTTGATATAAAAAAACTCAAGATAAATTTTTTTTTTCAAAAATTGATATGAAGAAAACTTTAATCAATTTAAGTTAAACCATCTAACTTATAACTCGACTTATAGATCTAATTGTATTTTAAACCGAATACTATAATTTCCAAACTAAAGATACAAAAAATAGACAAAAACATAAGCGTATTTTTTTTAAAAAAAATTCATTGACACTTTTTTTAAAAAAGAAAAGGCCTTTTTATTTTACCAAACTTTTAATTTTGGTCCCTTATCTTTTATTTTTTGCAAACAACAAAATTAATTTTTTTTTTTTTTTTTGCAAAATCAAGAACCAACCCATTGATAATATATTTCTTGAAACCACGATAAACTGATAGAAAAAAACATGAAATTAACAAATCATCAATCTGAATTACCAATTAAATTTAATATAAAATGATGAAATTAAAAATGAAATAATTCAATGGGCCGATTAAAAAAAAATGAAGGACTAAATTTTTTTCTTTAAATAAAAAACTATCATTTCACCTTGTTTTTAGTTTTGATCTCCGTATTTTTAATTATTCACCAACAACCAGCTACCTTTTTTATATATATAAAATAAAGAATCAATCCAATATTAAAATGTTTTTGTTAAGATCATGATAACCCAGTAAAAAACAATATAAAACAAATTTTAGAGTTTTTTTTTGTAATTTATAATTTGTAATATGTTTAAGAATAACAATTTTTTTGTTAGCCAAAAAATAGCAAATATGAAATTTTCTAATACAATGACATACACTCTAAAGAAAAGAGAAAAAAAAAACATTATCATATACATAAGTTTTTCTCATAGGCTCATGTATACATAGGATTTTCAAAAGTAGAAGTTATTAAATTACTCATCATTATGTGCTAAAAAAGCCTCAAATAAATTGCTCACAACGTTAATTACAAAAAGGGACCTAATACAAGTATTCTCCAATTTAACAATGAAATCCCATTAATCACATTAAACTTTAAGCTAGAGCCTTCCTTAGTCCTGCCACTACCACACAAACTGAAGAAAATAAAAGCACTAATCACCATTTCACATCTTATTACAAGACCTTAAGAACATGTTTGTTTCATAAAGTAGTTTTCAGAAAACTATTTTCTAAACTTTCCTGTGTTTGTTTGTCATTAGAAAAGTTGGTCAACAGAAAACACTTTCCAGTCAATTTCAATTAAAAAAAATTTTGCGTGGTTTTCAGGAAAGTATTTTTCCTTTAGCTGTGTTTGTTTTCCGGAAAATGGTTTCTGAAAAATTACTTTCCAAACTTTCTTGTGTTTGTTTGTCATTAGAAAAGTTGATTAATGGAAAACACTTTCCATTAAAAGAAAAATTTGGCTTGGTTTTCAGGAAAGTGTTTTCCTAAAAAATTTGAAAGGAAAACATTTTCCGGAAGTTGTGAAAAATTTAAAAATATCATTATTTGCTGATTATATCAAATTTGATCCTCAAACTTTTGATTGCTATATATATTTTGTTTTGAATATTTATTTTTCAATTTCATCTCTTAAAATTTTATTTTTATATTAACTTTGGTCCTTATTTTTATAATTGCTATTTGCTTTTTCCTTATCATTTTTTTATTGAAATTTTTTATCTATCAAATTTGAACCTCATTCTTTTGATTATTACTTATTTTATTTCAAGTAATTTATGAAATGCCAATTATTATTATTTTAATTTATTCATCTTTTTTTTAATTTTTTAGATTTGATATCTATTATTTTGATTATTATTTATTTTATTTGAGATAATTTATGAAATTATATTTTTTTTTCAATTTCATTCTCATTCAACTTTTTAATTTATAAGATTTGTTCCTTATTATTTTAATAAACTTGAGAAAAATAAAATATTAATAAATTACTTTCTAGCTTATTTTTCATGATATAACCAAACACTGGAAAATATTTTTTAACTTATTTTTTATTACACTATCAAACATCAGAAAATACTTTCTTGGAATTCATTTTTTTTAAAATTCACTTTTAAAAAAGAAACTACTTTTCAGCAAACAAACAGGGCCTAATACACAACCATAACATAACACGTTTATCTCATGGCACCGTCAATAAAACCCCCCACATTAAGCAAAGAACCCCAAAATCCTCTCTCTCACTCACTCCCTCGAACTCTTAATAACTCCACACTTCCCTCGGAGAATCTTCCTCACAAAGCTACTCTCTTTCTCTCCACTTCTCCACCACCAACTCCTCCAACATGACATCCAAAGACTGCGGCAACCACGGCCACCACATCCATACACGCCGAAGATTCGTCCGCCTGTTATTCGCCGGAATCCTAACCTTCCTCCTCATTGTCCTCATCGTAATCCTCTTAGTTTGGGCCATCCTCCGTCCTTCAAAACCAAAATTCATCCTCCAAGATGCTACGGTTTACGCCTTTAACGTTTCATATCCAAGTTTCATCACTTCCAACTTCCAAGTCACCGTATCCTCTCGCAACCCGGATGATAGAGTCGGAATCTACTATGATAGACTCGATATTTATGCCACATACCGTGACCAACAAATAACTCTACGTACTTCCATACCTTCTTCTTACCAAGGACACAAAGAGACTAATGTTTGGTCCCCTTTTATTTGCGGCAACTCCGTGCCGGTATCTCCGTACAATTCAGCTACATTAAGTCAAGACCAAGGTGCTGGATTTGTGATGCTGATGATCAAGATTGATGGTCGTGTTCGATTCAAAGTCGGAACCTTTATGTCTGCGAAATACAATTTGCATGTTAGGTGTCCTGCTTATATTCAGTTTGGTAGCAGAACTAGTGGAATTATGGTTGGTGACAACGTCGTCAAGTATCAGCTGGCAACGAGTTGCCATGTAAGCCTCTGAAGATGAGGAAGATTATATATATATATATATATATATAAGAAGACGGTCACATGTTATACCTCCTTTAAGTAATTATTTCTTCTTCTTTCTTTCTTTCTTTTGTTTTTGTTTTTTTAGTCTTCAATGTTTGTAGTTTAATTTGATGTGTTACTTCTTATGCAATTGATGACGGGCTATTTCTGTTTCTTGGATTATATGTGCATACACGTGAGATGGATATGAAATCAAGACTTCGAAATTGAAAGTGTGTACATTTTGCTGAAGTGGTTTTTTTTTTTTTTTTGTAATTTATAATTTGTAATATGTTTAAGAATAACAAATTTTTTTTAGCCAAAAAATAGTAAATATGAACTTTTCTAATACAATGACATACACTCAAAAGAAAAGGATTAAAAAAAAAAAACATTATCATATACATAAGTTTTTCTCATAGGCTCATGTATACATAGAATTTTCAAAAGTAGAAGTTATTAAATTACTCATCATTACGTGCTAAAAAAGCCTCAAATAAATTGGTCACATGCAACGTTAATTACAAAAAGGGACCTAATACAAGTATTCTCCAATTTAACAATTAAATCCCATTTATCACATTAAACTTTAAGCTAGAACCTTCCCAAGTCCTACCACTACCGCACAAACAGAAGAAAATAAAAGCACTAATCACCATTTCACATCTTATTACAAGACCTTAATACACACCCATAACACAACGCGTTTCTCTCACGGCACCGTCAATACAACCCCCGCATTAAGCAGAACCCCAAAATCCTCTCTCTCACTCACTCCCTCCCTCCAACTCTTAATAACTCCACACTTCCCTCGGAGAATCTTCCTCACAAAGCTACTCTCTTTCTCTCCACTTCTCCACCACCAACTCCTCCAACATGACATCCAAGAAAGACAGCGGCAACCACGGCCA
The DNA here is from genome assembly GCF_005239225.2 of Populus alba. Classification (NCBI taxonomy): domain Eukaryota; kingdom Viridiplantae; phylum Streptophyta; class Magnoliopsida; order Malpighiales; family Salicaceae; genus Populus; species Populus alba. The sequence continues at coordinate 18,913,193 of NC_133289.1, forward strand.
CACACGCCCAAGACTCGTCCGCCTGTTATTCGCCGGAATCCTAACCTTCCTCCTCATTGCCCTCATCGTAATCCTCTTAGTTTGGGCCATCCTCCGTCCTTCAAAACCAAAATTCATCCTCCAAGATGCTACGGTTTACGCCTTTAACGTTTCATATCCAAGTTTCATCACTTCCAACTTCCAAGTCACCGTATCCTCTCGCAACCCGGATGATAGAGTCGGAATCTACTATGATAGACTCGATATTTATGCCACATACCGTGACCAACAAATAACTCTACGAACTTCCATACCTTCTTCTTACCAAGGACACGAAGAGACTAATGTTTGGTCCCCTTTTATTTACGGCAACTCCGTCCCGGTATCTCCGTACAATTCAGCTGCATTAAGTCAAGACCAAGGTGCTGGAGTTGTGATGCTGATGATCAAGATTGATGGTCGAGTTCGATTCAAAGTCGGAACCTTTATGTCTGCGAAATACAATTTGCATGTTAGGTGTCCTGCTTATATTCAGTTTGGTAGCAGAACTAGTGGAATTATGGTTGGTGACAACGTCGTTAAGTACCAGCTGGCAACGCGTTGCCATGTAAGCATCTGAAGATGAGGGAGATTATATATATATATATAATTAAGTATCAGCTGGTAAGGAGTTGCCATATATATATATATATATATATATATATATATATAGAAGAAGATTGTCACATGTTATACCGCCTTTAAGTAATTATATCTTCTTCTTTCTTTCTTTCTTTCTTTCTTTTTTTTTGTTTTTTTAGTCTTCAATGTTTGTAGTTTAATTTGATGTGTTACTTCTTATGCAATTGATAACGAGCTATCTCTGTTTCTTAGATTATATGTGCATACACGTGAGATCGATATGAAATCAAGACTTCGAAATTGAAAGTGTACATTTTGCTGAAGTGGTTTTTTTTTAGAAAAATCATGAAACGGTCGAGACAGAGAGGAAAGGTACAAATCTTGTGCGCGCAAGTTATATGATTTTGATTTCTTTTAGGCAGTCAATGAAACGTGGAATCAAATTTTGTTTTTTTGACAGAGAGATAACAATTGAGTGTCTAGTGGAGGTTGCCGAGTCACTGTCGATCGTTCTTTTTCTCTAACACAAATTTCTTTCTTGCTCTGCTTGCTTTGTTGTACGTACACCCTTTTTTCCTTTTATTTTTCTAGTCTAATTCTAGGATCTTTATAATTACATACGGTCAACCATAAGTGATTCTTCTATCATCTTTTTCCTAATTCCTATAATTCACTTTAGAGAGATACCTTTGATCTGGACTTTGAGATGCAAATGATTCTTCTTTTGCTTCACTCTTTCACGGTAGGAGTTGCTATGGTAGGAGGAGGAGCCACCACGCCGGGTTGTGACGAAACTGTTGCATTAATTTGAGAAAGTGGGTGTACTTGTGACTCCGAGCTCGTACTCTACATGTACTTGAGATGGGTACACTGTTTGTTTTGGGCATTGTTTTACATCAACTTCGTTGATCGTGGCAGAGGAGAAAACCATCCAAACCCTTTACATGTTACCAAGCAACTCTTATGCTTTCCTTTTTAATAAAAAAAAAAACACAAAATATAGATAATTAGGTATATTATCTGGCGTATAGTAAAATTTATCATGCTTGGCCATTGAAAAAATAGCAAAATTAGATCAGGTAGAATCATATCAGGGCCTTCAGAATAGTAGAATAGCCCTGAATCTTAACCAGCCAAATCGGCCGAAGAGAAATACGGCAAAGTAACGAATGGATGGGACGAGCTCAAGAAACGATTCTTCAATGGAGTGGGCCTACCATGGGCACAGGGAAGGGTTTCGAGAAAGAGAAGTTAAGTCTCTACCGAACGGATGCTAATGAAGGGAGTACTGATACAGAGAACAAACCAGGAGGCAGTGTGGCGTGATGCGTTTTGGGAGTCGGTGCGGGTCTCACATGGCTGGCTTAGTGGCGGTCCTTTTCACCCATCACCAGCTTGTACATGCTAATTAATAAAGGCGTCATGGAAAGGACTTTCTTTAAGTCAATTCTCAAATTAACGGGCTTTATCTTCTTCTTTTTTCTTTTTTTAATAAATTTAACAATTACCATACAAAATAAAAGGAAATGGTGAATTAACCGGCACTAAATTTTTTTTTTTATATAAAATAGTATTTTTTTTTTGGATGTAGCAGAAAAATTATATTTAATTAATGGTGGTCTTTTTTGAAAAAAAAAAAAGTTGAAATTCATATATGTGATTTTTTTTAACCTTGATATCTCAAAATATAAAGTTTGATTGTTAGATTTGATATTTGATCTATCAAAAAACTATTTCAATTTAATAAGTTAAACGGTTAGGTGAGATATAAAATATGATTTAATAAATGCTAGTAAAAGGTCTTCCTCTATCTTGCCCTTACATTATTACGGTGACGGCACTCTAAATCGATCGGTTTCTTGTTCTTTCCAACGTCAAAAAATTGTTTGTATCTAATAATTAATGATAGCAATATGAGAAATGATACGAGCCGTGAGATTTACACAAGGGATCATGCTTGTTAGCAGTGCTGATAATTCGAAGAAATTGACAAAACAGAGGAACTACATGGCCCGTCAGCAAGCTAATAATTGTACATTTCTTTCTTTTTCTTTTTTGGTGGACGAATTAAATTTTACATAACAAAAGCTCGATATTTTTTTACCAAAAGAAAAAAAAAAAAAAAAAAAAAAAAAAAAAAAAGAGAGAAAAGGATATCAGGTTTCTTTCTCCGGTTTAAAAACAGAAACCTTAACGAGTAGTGAAAAGGAATCTTCGACCTTCTTTCTTTTCCCTTTTAAAATAAATAAATTAAAGACAAATCACATCAATCACAAATATAAGCACACTTGTAGAGATGACTTTTTATGAAAAAAAAAAAATTATCCGATAACACAGATATATTTCCGAAGGTAGGTAATTGCCCAGAAGTAGGGTGCAGGAAACTGGATGAATGCGTGGAAGAAGTTCTGACTGTGAAGCATTATTTAAAAATAAATTTTAATTTTATAAAAAAATATAGATAAATTAGAATAATTTCTTCAAATATCTATAAAATAATTAAAAATCAGTCATTATTTAAAAATAAATAAATGCAAAAAATAAAAAACCCAAAGAGAAAATGAATTACTTTAAATATAAATTATAAGATTATTTTAAATTAAAACAAAAAAAATTATAAAAAGATAAAAGAAAGAGGCCTAATGCAATTAGAAAGAACACACATGTAGGCCCTATTTTTCTTTTAAATGCAATTGGGATGTACAATAATATTTTAAAAAAAATTATTGATCGATGCATCTTTTAGTTTTCTTTGAATTTTAGTTATTATTATAACTAAAAAAATAATTTTATATTTTTTTTTTTCTAAAGAATCTTTTTATTAACCTATTTTTTTACCTATAACACCTGAAAAAAAATACCTAAATATCTTGTCAAATTCATAAATATCCTTAAAAAACCACACAACAACCTAAAACAATAATGTATGGTTTTAATTTAGAAGCCTTATTGATAGCGGATAGTTACAAAAACCAGACATTGTAAAGAACATGACATCTAGAATTAAATAGATAGATTGAAATTCATGTCCGTATTATCATAAGAAGGATATGTTTTTTTCTTTACCAAAATATTCTATATCAGAATTTCAACACAATATGATAATTCATCTATGTTAAATTTATTATTTTTAATAAATTAGATGGTATTTGAGCTTTTAACATGTTGGTATTTTCATTAGTTTGTGTGAAATCTCAAGCATAATTTAGAGTCCAAATGTTATCATTTCTATATATCTAACCTTGATTAATCATGAGAAATTTGCTTAATCTATAGTCCAAACGTTGATAAAAGCATGCACATGATCAAATTGAGACCTTAAAATAAGTAGCCAAGTATTATACAAGGGTACATGTGTCACAAATAATACATGAAATCATTATTCTAAGAACTCTCGAATTAATGGAAGTCCATCTGTTCAAGTTTTACTTGCTTGACGGGTTCTTTTGCTGCCTTTTTGTCTTTCTAAAGTTCGATTAGCCAAAAGAGCAGCTTCCCTTTGTGAAAGCACAGCCAAAGGGCTTGAGGATCCTTGCATTATTGGCCCCAACTTTAGGAAAACGCAGGCCATAAAATGGTCTTAGGATATATATATATATAAAACGTTATTTATATTCAAACATAAATGAAAAGGCACCAATCTGCTTAATTGTTCCCATGAATATGACCTCCGATGACACATTTAATTGCGTAAATAAATATATATACATGGCTATTTAGTAAGAATTAATTATTCTAGCCCTTTAATATAAGCTTGAAAAGTAGAAAAGATATTTAATGAAATGGGAGCGCTGGTGTGTACATTGCTATGACTTTTCTTCGGCATCCGCTTGACAATGATTTGATGCCTGTCTCAAGGAAGGCAGTACGTAATTACCCAGCCCTAGCAACTTATTTAATACAATTAATTTTTAGTCCTGGCCAGGGCAATTATTTCACTCTTTGTTTGGTATTACTGTATATGATATTTTTTTAAAAGTAAATTTTATTTGAAAATATTCTTTTCAGATTTATTTTTAATTTTTAATATTAATATATTAAAATCATTTTAAAATACTAAAAACACATCAATTTATATATTTTCAAATTAAATATATTTTTAAAATACTTTCAAATATAATTTTAAACACCAAAACAAACAATACCATGTTACTACATGCCTAACCTGGGTTATAATATGAGTTAGAATTGAAGTTTTGAAAACAAATCAAAGAAAAAAAATGTATAAGTGTTATTATTGTGTTTCTAATGACAAGAAAACTATTAATTATAAATTTAAAATTTGATGCTAATATTAAATATGATAGGAAAAGGCTGAAATATTTTCCTCACATAGCAAGTTTGAATTATTTATTCACTGAAATATTTGTTTTTTAAACAATATTTTGAATTATTTTAAAAAAAAAATTTTAATTAAAATAAAATCTACATAAAAGCCATAAAAAGAATACAACGCTCATGTATTGCAACAGGGAGTTCTTTAGCAATGTCACTAGATCCATTTATATAGACCAATATTGAAATTTATTTACCCAACTCTTTGTCTAGCTTGTGTTTTTAATTAAACTATATGGAAAAGGATCTGAAATAAACCAGATGACGAGTAAAAACCTGATTTGACTTTAAAAAAGACTCAAGATGAAATCTTTTTTTTTTTCAAACATTGATATGAAGAAAACTTTAATTAATTTGAGTTAAATTATCAAACTTATAACTCAACTTATGGATCCAATTGGATCTTAGACCAAATACTATAATTTCCTAACTAAAGATTAAAAAAATGAACAAAAACATAAACATATTTTTTTAAAAAAAAAGTCATTGACACTTTTTTTAAAAAAGAAAAGGCCTTCTATTTTACTAAACTTTTAATTTTGGTCCCTTATCTTTTATTTTTTGCAAACAACAAAATTAAATTATTATTTTTTTTTGCAAAATCAAGAACCAACCAGTTGATAATATATTTCTTGAAACCACGATAAATTGATAGAAAACAACATGAAATTAACAAATCATCAATCTGAATTACCAATCAAATTCAATATAAAATGATGAAATTAAAAATGAAATATTTAATGGGCGGATTAAAAAAAAATGAAGGATCAAATTTTTTTTTTTTAAATAAAGAACTATCATTTCACTTTGTTTTTAGTTTTGATCTCTATATTTTTAATTATTCACCAACAACCAGCTATATTTTTTATATATATATATAAAATCAAGAACTAATCCAATATTAAAATATTTTGTTAAGATCGTGATAACCTAATAAAAAATAATATAAAACAAATTTTAGAGTTTTTTTTTTTTGTAATTTATAATTTGTAATATGTTTAAGAATAACAATTTTTTGTTAGCCAAAAAATAGCAAATATGAAATTTTCTAATACAATGACATACACTCTAAAGAAAAAGGGAAAGAAAAAAATTAAAACATTATCATAAACATAAGTTTTTCTCATAGGCTCATGTATACATAGAATTTTCAAAAGTAAAAGTTATTAAATTACTCATCATTATGTGCTAAAAAAGCCTCAAATAAATTGGCCACAACGTTAATTACAAATACGGAGCTAATACAAGTATTCTCTTTGCTTATATTTCAATTTAACAATTAAATCCCATTTATCACATTAAACTTTAAGCTAGAACCTTCCCAAGTCCTACCACTACCACACAATCTGAAGAAAATAAAAGCACTAATCACCATTTCACATCTTATTACAAGACCTTAATACACACCCATAACACAACGCGTTTCTCTCACGGCACCGTCAATACAACCCCCGCATTAAGCAGAACCCCAAAATCCTCTCTCTCACTCACTCCCTCGAACTCTTAATAACTCCACACTTCCCTCGGAGAATCTTCCTCACAAAGCTACTCTCTTTCTCTCCACTTCTCCACCACCAACTCCTCCAACATGACATCCAAGAAAGACTGCGGCAACCACGGCCACAAACGCCGAAGATTCGTCCGCCTGTTATTCGCCGTAATCCTAACCTTCCTCCTCATTGCCCTCATCGTAATCCTCTTAGTTTGGGCCATCCTCCGTCCTTCAAAACCAAAATTCATCCTCCAAGATGCTACGGTTTACGCCTTTAACGTTTCATATCCAAGTTTCATCACTTCCAACTTCCAAGTCACCGTATCCTCTCGCAACCCGGATGATAGAGTCGGAATCTACTATGATAGACTCGATATTTATGCCACATACCGTGACCAACAAATAACTCTACGAACTTCCATACCTTCTTCTTACCAAGGACACAAAGAGACTAATGTTTGGTCCCCTTTTATTTACGGCAACTCCGTGCCGGTATCTCCGTACAATTCAGTTGCATTAAGTCAAGACCAAGGTGCTGGAGTTGTGATGCTGATGATCAAGATTGATGGTCGAGTTCGATTCAAAGTCGGAACCTTTATCTCTGCGAAATACAATTTGCATGTTAGGTGTCCTGCTTATATTCAGTTTGGTAGCAGAACTAGTGGAATTATGGTTGGTGACAACGTCGTTAAGTATCAGCTGGCAACGCGTTGCCATGTAAGCATCTGAAGATGAGGGAGATATATATATATATATATATATATATATATAAGTATCAGCTGGTAAGGAGTTGCCATATATATATATATATATAGAAGAAGATTGTCACATGTTATACCGCCTTTAAGTAATTATTATCTTCTTCTTTCTTTCTTTCTTTCTTTTTTTTTTGTTTTTTTAGTCTTCAATGTTTGTAGTTTAATTTGATGTGTTACTTCTTATGCAATTGATAACGAGCTATCTCTGTTTCTTAGATTATATGTGCATACACGTGAGATCGATATGAAATCAAGACTTCGAAATTGAAAGTGTACATTTTGCTGAAGTGGTTTTTTTTTTAGAAAAATCATGAAACGGTCGAGACAGAGAGGAAAGGTACAAATCTTGTGCGCGCAAGTTATATGATTTTGATTTCTTTTAGGCAGTCAATGAAACGTGGAATCAAATTTTGTTTTTTTGACAGAGAGATAACAATTGAGTGTCTAGTGGAGGTTGCCGAGTCACTGTCGATCGTTCTTTTTCTCTAACACAAATTTCTTTCTTGCTCTGCTTGCTTTGTTGTACGTACACTCTTTTTTCCTTTTATTTTTCTAGTCTAATTCTAGGATCTTTATAATGACGTACGGTCAACCATAAGTGATTCTTCTATCATCTTTTTCCTAATTCCTATAATTCGCTTTAGAGAGATACCTTTGATCATGTAGATGCAAATGATTCTTCTTTTGCTTCACTCTTTCACGGTAGGAGTTGCTATGGTAGGAGGAGGAGCCACCACGCCGGGTTGTGACGAAACTGTTGCATTAATTTGAGAAAGTGGGTGTACTTGTGACTCCGAGCTCGTACTCTACATGTACCTGATATGAGTCAAGTGGAGATGGGTACACTGTTTGTTTTGGGCATTGTTTTCCATCTCTATCGTTGATCGTGGCAGAGGAGAAAACCATCCAAATCACTTACCCTTTACATGTTATCAAGCAACTCTTATGCTTTCCTTTTTAATATAAAAACAAAAAAACAAAATATAGATAATTAGGTATATTATCTGGCGTATAGTAAAATTTATCATGCGAGGCCATTGAAAAAATAGCAAAATTAGATCAGGTAGAATCATATCAGGGCCTTCAGAATAGTAGAATAGCCATGAATCTTAACCAGCCAAATCGGCCGAAGAGAAATACGGCAAAGTAACGAATGGATGGGACGAGCTCAAGAAACGATTCTTCAATGGAGTGGGCCTACCATGGGCACAGGGAAGGGTTTCGAGAAAGAGAAGTTAAGTCTCTACCGAACGGATGCTAATGAAGTGAGTACTGATACAGAGAACAAACCAGGAGGCAGTGTGGCGTGATGCGTTTTGGGAGTCGGTGCGGGTCTCACATGGCTGGCTTAGTGGCGGTCCTTTTCACCCGTCACCAGCTTGTACGTGCTAATTAATAAAGGCGTCATGGAAAGGACTTTCTTTAAGTCAATTCTCAAATTAACGGGCTTTATCTTCTTCTTTTTTCTTTTTTTTAATAAATTTAACAATTACCATACAAAATAAAAGGAAATGGTGAATTAAACGGCACTAAATTTTTTTATATATAAAATAGTATTTTTGTTTTTTTGGATGTAGCAGAAAAATTATATTTAATTAATGGTGGTCTTTTTAAAAAAAAAAAAAAAGTTGAAATGCATGTATGTGATTTTTTTTAACCTTGGTATTTCAAAATATAAAGTTTGATCGTTAGATTTGATGGTCAATCTATCAAAGAACTATCTCAACCCAATAAGTTAAACTGTTAGGTGAGATCCTAAGATATGATTTATTATTTTTTAACACACCCCTTCAAGTGAAAGCCCTTTGGGCTTGAAACTTATATAGGTTTACATTACCTTGTGCTTAATTTTTATCAAATAAATAGAAATAGTAAGATTCAAACTCATGACTGCTTGGTCATCAAGGCTTTGATACCATGTCAAATAATCATCTCAACCTAACAGTTTAACCTGTTAAGTGAGGCCCCAAGATATGATTAATTATTCTCTAACACAATCGAATATGCATTGTGTCACCATTTAACTGCATTAACCAATTTATTTTCACTACTAAATGTTTATCCAATCTCAAAATCAGACCCACCTACACATACATTTATAACTAAATGCCCAATCATAAAAAACATCAAAACTAAATTAAGAAGCATCTCCAAATTTTGGAATAGAAAGTATGATTTCACCATCAACATTTAATATCCTATTTAGGTCTAACATATTATCATCTTTATTGTCACCAAGTTCAGAATAGTCAAATTTATGTTGATCAATAAATAGATTGTTAAACACAATATCATTAATCCTTTACAGCAAATTATCCGATAATAAATTGTTTATATCTCTATTAACTGAATTTAAAGGATCAACATGAATTTTGGTTGACTATTTACATACAATGCCATCATGTTCAAACCATTTTGGATGAAAGAATCAATCATTATCTTAAAGTTATCATCATACACAATCGACACAAAATAATATTGATGTTCACCAATTTGATACCTCCAAGTTATTTCAACATCAATATTATTACAATTCCATCCAATTCCATGACAAATAATTGCTTTTATTTTTGCGTGGTATGCTATTTTATCAAAAACCTATTTAAATGGTGTTATTTTATTAAAATTTTTAATTTACTATACTATTTTTTTTTAAATAATTTTTTTCAATTAATCAGAAGTTAATCCATTTAAAACATGCTTAATTGTTTGTGTCATCAAATTAATATAGCCTCTATCAATTGGCAAAGCCAATAGTATTAATCATAGCCGCCTGAAGTCACTTATCAATTATTATTAATTTATAGGAGGATAAGATAGGTACATGCAAAATGGCTAAGTGCTATCTTAGTTGAGGTGGCAATCATTTCGCCCTAACTCGAACATAGAAAAGATTTCGTCGGCAGAGGCATTTTCGGCTTTTTAGGTCACATTGAGATAGGAAGTCCATGATTGGGATCGATTCAAGATTTTTTTCGCCTGCCTTGAAATATTTAGCTGCATTAATTAATTCAGCCTTGGGCCGGACAAAGACGTTGTTCACCAAACGATAGCCCAAATGAGGATGGATGCTATTACAAAACCTAAACCATGTGGAGAAATTATTATCAATTAGCCCTCATTTACTTTGGATTGCTGGTATAACCCCTTCTTCTTTTTTTGTTAATTTCTTTTTTACAAAAAATAAATAATTTTTTTTCTATGGTCTTTATTTAATAAAACTATAAACAATTCGAACCAATATATATATAAAAAAAATGAATGGCCTTGAAATAAAAATAAAGGAATGTATCCCTCATATTAAAAATCCCTTTATATTAAATCCCCAATACATTTTAGTATTTGATAAAATAATATTTTAAATATATTTTTATTTAAATTAGTTTAACAAAATTCATTTAAATTGAAGATCCATTGGGTTGGGCCTTTGCATGGTTTAGGTTTTAAATTAAATTGGATTAAAGTTGACTTTACATGAACCAATTAAATTAAGTAAATCCAAGTATGCGAACCGATTGACCTAAAAAAAAAGTTAATTTTACTTTTAAAAACATAAAAGAGATGATATTTTAACATGTTTTTTAAAATATTGAGCTTGTTATCTTTTAGATTTACTCAAGGTCAATTGATAATCTTATGAGCACGATTCATGTTTAATTAGGTCTAACAATTTTGTTTAATAAAATTAATATTTATTTATTTATATGATAAAAAAAATAGATATATGCAAGAAAATGATCGAGTAATACTAAAAAAAAAAAAAAAGAAGATAAACCATAAGTGAAGGTTTATACGAAAAAAAAAAAATTACACTTGTTTAAATAAGAAAAAAACTATAACCTTAGAAAAGAAAAAAAGGGGTCAGAATTACATTATTTATATATATATATATATATGAGAGAGAGCAGAGAGAGTTGTGTATCAAAACGTAGAATTTCGAACTACATGCACCTAAAATGAAAATGGGAAAAATTCACCGGCCAAAATCATCAAAAAATCATGGAATGAACAATGTACAGAAAAAGAATACATTATTGCTCACAGTCAAATTTAGTCCCCTAAGTTTTAATTGGTCTTTCTAATAAAATTAAATTCTATTTTGCAAAATTGCACATCAATCTAATGTTAGGACAATTTTTTTCTCACCATAATAAACTCATAGAAAACAATTTGAAAGAAATCATTATGCTCAATTCTCAATAAATACAATGCAAAATGATTTAATTGAAAGAAAAAAATTGTTTGATGACTGAAATGGAAAATTTTAAAAGAACAAAAAAATAAAACTGTGCAAATTCACGATAAATTATGTTTTATTGCACAAAAAAAAATAAAACTGTGCAATGTTATAAAACTGTGCAAATTCACGATAAAACTGAAAATTTACCACTGAGTAGAAAATCCATTAATAAAAAAAAAAAAAAAAAAAACTGTACCTATAACATTGTGGCTGAATATTGCTGTGCCCTTAATTCACAACTGCTTTTAACCGCTTTTGATCTAAAAACACTACTGGTCAACACTTGTTTCGTTTTTATTAAAAACAAGGCCACACTCAAAACTAGAGGCCTGGATCATTTTAGCCCAATTTCCAAGTCACTTGAAATTTCTCTGCGCCGTGCGTGCACATGGAGGAGGGAAAAAGGTCCCAGTGGCAGAACAAATTATTCCATTAACAATTTATTATCTCGAGTGCCTGAGATTGTGGTAGTGAGAATAATTTAATTTTTTTATTTTTTAAAAAAATTATTTTTAACATCATAAATTAAAAATAATCCAAATAATAAGATTAGGAGGAACTAATGCATCTAGTTACATGAAAGCCATTACAGCCACCGTCTATCATCTGGGCTTAAAGCCTCTTTATATAATTAGAAATTTCAAGCTTCGTCAGCTTGATTATGTGAAGAAAAAGTGCACTGGTTATTTTGAAACATCGTGTCCAAGTTTGAAAGGGAAACCTTATACGCGTAAGTCAATGGAAGCTGCTGAAGTTTCCGAGCACAATCCATGGACGCGGCCAAATTTACACGTTAGAAGTTTTCAGGTTCCATCTGAAGAGGTCTCCACCAATACAAGATATGCCTGAACTTACAAATTGCCTAAGAAAATACAGAGCAATCCCACAAAGTAACCGCGTCGTCAATGGACGCGGCCAACATCTCCAACTTCGGTGTCCCTCTTGGTGCGAAGAAAAATTCACACCTACCCAACTGATCATCTTCTTACAATCCCTTCTTATATATACACTCACGAACACATTAATAGCAGACCAAATCATATCCCAACAATTTCAGAGTAGTTGTTTTATCTCTTACAGCACATTTGTATACTCTCCTTTTGTTTTCTGACCAACCAGAACAGCTCTGTAATGGCAGAGAAACAAGTTCATTTGAATGGGGCCTCTTATGGTCCATCAATCCCACCTCCGCAACACTACCACCGCCGTGGCCGTGGTTCTGACTGTGGCTGCTGCTGTTTCTTGGCCTTCCTCCTCAAAGTCGTCATCACCGTGGCCATGCTTATTGGGCTGTTCATCCTTATTATCTGGCTCATATTTCGTCCCATTAACAAGGTCGAATTCCACGTCACGGACGTTGCTTTAACTCAGTTCAACTACACCAACAACATGCTCCAATTCAACCTTGCTGCCAACATCAGTATCCGCAACCCTAACAAAAAGATTGGGATTTACTATGACAGGATAGAGGCCAGGGCATTTTATGAGGACCAGAGGTTTGGCTATGATGCCTTGACTCCATTCTATCAAGGACACAAGAACACAAGTGTCTTGAACGTCGTTTTTAAAGGGCAGCAAGCAGTTACCCTTCAAGGTGAAGAGTTGACACAGTTTAATCAAGAAAGAACAAGCGGGTTATATAGTATTGCCTTGGAGTTGTCCTTGAGGATTAGATTTAAGCTTGGTAAGGTCAAGACTGCAAGGTTCAAGCCCAAGGTTGAGTGTGACGATTTGAAGATTCCTCTGAACGGATCTCCTGTTGCTGGGATCAGCAATAACAAGTGCGAGATCAAGTTTTGATGATCATCATGGTCGCAAAACCTCATCTTCATATTTGATTCAATCTTTGATTGGTTTTGTTTGATATTATTACTATTTTTTTTACCCTTATCATGCTTTTATGTTCATAGTCAGAGATTATATATATATAGAAGGGCGGAGCTAGTATTTTTTTTTGCCCTGGGCTATATTACAAATACATATACATTATTTTTTTAAGATCAATCATTAACTTGGATATATAAATTTATTAAGTTAATAATAAAATTTCAATCTAAATACATAACATAATATATATATATATATATATAAAATAAAATAAAATAAAATTTAAAGTACATAAAATTAAAAATAAATTACACTATCAAAGTTGTACCATTTAATGTTTTGTAGAATAGAATTCATCTATGATAGAATTTGAATCAATATCTTTAACAAGCTCGCGTTCAATGTAAATCATCATAAAATTCGTTAAGAACTCCTCTTCCTTTACTGGTTGATATTTGTCCGCTTGGTTTAAAGAATGAAACATAGTTTTTTTTTTTTTTACTTCATTAATTTTCCATTATAATTTATAATCTATTCAAGTAAAAAGAATTAGGAAAATTAGGTGCCAGATGAAAAGATACTAATGTCACAATAGAATATTTATGAAATGCAGAATATACAATGATAAAATAGTGATGTAGACTACAAGGAGATTTGAGGAACTTAATTTTGAAATAATTAACTAGTAAATTATTTTTCATGTGTTTATTTTATGTTTTTTCATGAGACTAAATTCGAACCTTACAACCCTTTTGTCATGTTTTTTCATGTGTTTATTTTTTGTTGCATCCCTGTAACTTCAGTTATGGTTGTTATGTATAACCTTGGCTTGTTCAAGCTCAACTCAAATTCGTGTTAACTTGGCTTGAAGTGGTTTCAAAAATTAAAAAAATATGGTCCAAAATGGTTCATTAAAACAAAAACATGAAAGAGAAACTATCATTAAATAATTTGGTCACACTTCCTTCTACTATACACAAATTAAGACAACACATTTAACAAGGTATTCAGTGAATCATAACCTATAAATTGAGACTCATTAAAGTATGAAAAAAAAACTTAATATATTCAAGCTATTAGATTTCTAGGGTAAAATCTACTGCAATGAATGTAAAATATTGAATTTAAAATGAAAAGTCAGGGTTTGTAAATTCTTACTGGGTAATTTTATACTTTTGTAGCTCTCGGTATACTGTTAAGAAGAAAAAAGCTAAAACTTCATGTTACTTGAAAAGCATGTAAATCTGATTCTCACACCAATTAATTATTTGTGTTTAGGTTTTATGCAAAAGACAAAAAAAAAAAAAAACCAATTAATTATATATATTAGGTTTTATGTAAAAAAGAAACAGAGAAAAAGTGGGTTATTAGATTTTTTATGACATGAATGAAAGAATGACACCACGAAGGGAACAAGCTAAACAATACAAGCAACCAAGCCATCAAAGTTAATTAATGAGTCGGAGGTTAGAAACAACTTGAAGCTTTCCTTTCCCTATGACTAACTTTGCGCACTTACAGTGGCAGACCCTTTGCTTGCTTTTTTTGGCATTCCACTTGGAATGAAAAGCATGGGTTACTTTCCTATTAATTCAGAAACTATTGATATTTTAAACCAGCATTAATTTTTTTACCTGGGATACAGCCCACCTAAGCCTTCTACAAGGCTCCGCCCTTGTGTGTGTGTGTGTGTGTGTGTGTAATTAATAGATAATGAATTTAGTATTTCTCTGTTATGCATACAACTTGTTTAATGCACATTTAAAATTTTGCATTGTTTACATTGACGATATTCTTATTTTTTCACATTCCATTTATCAATATTTCAAATGTCTACATATTTTCTTTCATACTGTCAAACAAATGGTTTAGTTGTTTCTAAAAAAAAAAAATCTCTATTTCAAACTCGTGTCTGTTTCTTAGGCCATTATATTTGCCAAGGTACTGTAACACCAATAGAGAGGTCCCTTACCTTTATAAACAAATTTCATGATAAGATCACCAATAAAACCCAATTGCAAAGGTTTTTAGGCAGTCTTAATTATGTTTTAGACTACTATCATAATCTTAGCTGTCTAACAAAACCCTTACATAATATATTAAAAACAAACCCCATTTCTTGGTCCGACCTTCATACCAACCTAGTTAAACAGATTAAGAAACAGGTTCAAACCATTCCCCTCCTCCATCTAGCTAACCCGTTAGCTCCTAAGATAGTTGAGACTGATGCCTCTGACCTAGGTTATGGTGGAATTCTCAAACAAGTTCAAGATGACAAAGAATAGATCCTTCAATACACATTCACCCACTAGAATGATTACCAGATAAATTACTCTACTATAAAAAAAGAGATCCTTTCAATTGTTCTATGTATTACAAAATTTCAAAGTGATTTACTAAATCAAAAATTTCTTTTACATGTTGACTGTAAATCCGCAAAAGAAGTTCTGCAAAAAGATGTCCAAAATCTTGCTTTAAAACAAATTTTTGCCAGATGGCAAGCTATTTTAAACATTTTTTATTTTGATATTGTCTACATTAAAGGAGATTCAAATTTCATTCCTGATTTCCTAACCCGAGAATTTCTTCAAAACAGGTCTTGATGCCTCCGAAAGCAAAGGCTAAAGACAAGAGGAAAGCCCCTCAAACCCAGCCTACAAAACCAGAGAGCCCCAAACCCTCTACAAAACTCATGTCTTCAACTATCTCAGCTGCCAAACCAATCAAATCTTGGTATGAGGCAGTTATTGAAGAAAAAGAAGAAACTACAAAACCCCAACATGACCAAACAGACACAGTTCAGCATTGGGTTGATACCATTTCCAAATCGCTAGAATTACTCCTGGCACTACAAAAAGTATCTCAACAGACCTTCGGTGATTCTGTCTCTCAAACAGGTAGTATTTCTAAACCACTTTCAAAACATCAAGGAGGCATTTCTACTTCAAAACCCCTCCTTTCTTTACAACAAACCAGTTTTTCAAAAACCAAATCCAAATATATTTTCAAAACTACTTTTCAAAATATTTTAACTATGGAAGAAGGATTTTATCATGAAAACCCTTCCATTACTGTTTCAAAAATTTTCCCTCCAAATTGGTACTACAAACCCTGGAATCTAGCCAAACCACAGTCCTATTATGTTGCAATCCTTGAGATTACTAATTCTGTCAAGTTCAAACACTTCAAACTTCATTCTGATCACACTGAACCGACATATTCTACATGTATCATTCACAAAATCATTCACTCTAAAGACTGGGGACAACCCTTACATCAACCTCTTTCCTTCCCCATACACTTCCGTACAAACCCTAGGACTTCAATACCACCTATATGTACTGGGATTACCAACAGGCATGGTTCAATGCCTTCCTCCTACAAAATTCAAACCATAGTCATTCTTGGCTTTTCTACTTCCATAATGACATGAATACTACAAACCTCCCCTTTTAGTTCCTCCAATGGTGGGACTACTATGGTTGTCATGTTGATTACCTTAAAGACCATCCTTTGGTTGAAAACGGCTACCTCCATTTCAAAAACAACTTCCAACCAGCCCCTTCTGAAAGGAAGTTCTCTTCCTTGCTCATTTTCTGTACAAAATGTTTTGTGCCATGGGTATGTTCGTGGTTCTATGATTATAATTTACAAAACGGACATCCAGTTCTAGTTCGCAAGTTCAAAATCAAATGGTAGGATTCTTTTGCAACTGAATCCAAAAGTTCCAAATTAGCAGTTACGGAATGGTTACAAAAACATCAAACAGCTCCCATCATTGATCATCATCCTCAATCAAAGTTTCTAGCCAGAAAGGCTCAAACGACAGCTCTCCTTGCCTCTGCTAGAATTGAGAAAGAATACCTATAAATAGTCCAAAGCATTATACAAAGTCAAGACCCGAAAACAGTCTTGTCCCAATCCAGCTCATCTGGATCGATATCTCCTGCCATTTCCCTTGGAGATGATAATGAAGATGACTGTTTTGGTATTTTACCTCCTATCAAACGACATTAAGTAAAAAAAAAAAAGAGTATTTTTCAAGCTTTCTCAGGCTCATCTGTTTAGAGCCATATTTTTCGACTCACCTGTTTTGAGTCCTTTTTTTTATTTATTTTAAACCTGTTTGTTTTAGGCTTTCTTTTTACAAAAATTATCTGCTACTACAAACAGACAAAACCAGTGTCGATGGCAACAAGACAACAGATGAAAGTCCCATGAAAAACATGGGCATCTTCCTTTTTTGTCGCCACCTAATCATGGCAGGCAACATCACATGGGTTCACATGGGTACTGACGGAATCTCCAACAAGATATTTTGGCCTCTTCCATGTCAACTTGTCTATAAAAGGGGACTCCAAATTCTTCAGGAGGCAAACTACCATTTTTCCAGAGAAAAACCTTATTCTCCCTTGTAACTCATAACCTATAACCTATATCAATTCTCCTTTGTACTCAATATCTCTTGTGTTAATTTACATTACAAATTTAAGTAAGATTCTATTTTCATTATTTACATTCTTGTTATACTTTATGTACGTTAAGTATGCTCTGTGTTTTATCAAGGATCCTGACATTGTTGGTTTTGCCTTGTTTATTCGCATCAGAAATCTGTTTATATTATTTCTTTAATCTTTTTAAAAAAATCAATATATAAGATGGAAACTTGTGACTCAATCTTTTAGATCATTCTCAGGTATAACAATGCCACATACCGAGTATTTATTTTAGTGTTTGTTTACTATTGCATTTACATATATGTGTGTGTGTGTGTATATATATATATATATATAGAGAGAGAGAGAGAGAGAGAACAAAATTTTTGCATCAAAACTCAAAATTTCAAACTACATGTACCTGAAATGAAAATGGGAAATTCACCGGCCAAAATCATCAAAAAAATCATGGAATGGACATTGTAAAGAAAAAAAAAATGCATTATTGCTCACAGTCAAAAGTAGTTTATTGCTCACAGACAAATGTAGTCCCCTATGTTTTAATTTTTCTTCCTATTAAAATTAAATTCTATTTTGTAAAATTGCAAATCAATCTAATGCCAGGACTTTTTTTTTTCTCATCGTGATAAATTTATAAAAAATAAATTAAAACAAACTATTATGCTTAATTCTCAATAAATGCAATGCAAAAAGATTTAATTGAAAAAAAAATGTTTGATGGCCAAAATGGAAAATTTTTGAAAGAACAAAAAAATAGAACTGTGCAAATTCACGATAAATTATGTTTTATTGCACGGTGCTTCTGCAATAAATCATCCACACCTATTAGGTTTTTGTTAATTCTTCCTGAAAATCTACCACTAAGTAGAAAATCCATAAATAAGAAGAAAAAAAAAAGCTGTACCTATAACATTGTGGCTGAATATTGCTGTGCTCTTAATTCACAACTGCTTTTAACCGCTTTTGATCTAAAAAGTAAAAACAGTACTGGTTAATACTTGTTTCGTTTTTATTAAAAACAAGGCCACACTCAAAACTAGAGGCCTGCATCATTTTAGCCCAATTTCCAAGTCACTTGAAATTTTTCTGCGCCGTGCGTGCACATGGAGGAGGAAAAAAGGTCCCAGTGGCAGAACAAATTATTCCATTAACAATTTATTATCTCGAGTGCCTGAGATTATGGTAGTGAGAAAATCTTAATGTTTTTATTATTTTTTTATTTTTAAAAAAAATTCTTTTTAACATCATAAATTAAAAATAATCTAAATATATATACATAAATAATTTAAAATAAAAAATATAATTTTTTTAAAAAACATGATTTTAATCGTGTTCTAGTACAAATCACGGCTAACTTCACAAATGTAGATGTTGCATCTGAATGAAATTTTCCACAAACTTTGAATACCTCAGAAGATATAAATTAAAAGACCCCGTCTGGATTATTAATACAAATAAAAATGAGAGAAGTATTTTCAACTCCCAGAAAAGGAGTCAACGAGTGAAGACTCCATCTTAAATTTATTCTTTCGTACCAAATAATAAGATTAGGAGGAACTGGTTATTTTGAAACATCGTGTCCAAGCTTGAAAGGGAAACCTTATACGCGTAAGTCAATGGAAGCTGCTGAAGTTTCCGAGCACAATCCATGGACGCGGCCAAATTTACACGTTAGAAGTTTTCAGGCTCCATCTAAAGAGGTCTCCACCCACACAAGATATGCCTGAACTTACAAATTGCCTAAGAAAATACAGAGCAATCCCACAAAGTAACCGCGTCGTCAATGGACGCGGCCAACATCTCCAACTTCGGTGTCCCTCTTGGTGCGAAGAAAAATTCACACCTACCCAACTGATCATCTTCTTACAATCCCTTCTTATATATACACTCACGAACACATTAATAGCAGACCAAATCACATCCCAACAATTTCAGAGTAGTTGTTTTATCTCTTACAGCACATTTGTATACTCTCCTTTTGTTTTCTGACCAACCAGAACAGCTCTGTAATGGCAGAGAAACAAGCTCATTTGAATGGGGCCTCTTATGGTCCATCAATCCCACCTCCGCAACACTACCACCGCCCTGGCCGTGGTTCTGACTGTGGCTGCTGCTGTTTCTTGGCCTTCCTCCTCAAAGTCGTCATCACCGTGGCCATTCTTATTGGGCTGTTCATCCTTATTATCTGGCTCATATTTCGTCCCATTAACAAGGTCGAATTCCACGTCACAGACGTTGCTTTAACTCAGTTCAACTACACCAACAACATGCTCCAATTCAACCTTGCTGCCAACATCAGTATCCGCAACCCTAACAAAAAGATTGGGATTTACTATGACAGGATAGAGGCCAGGGCATTTTATGAGGACCAGAGGTTTGGCTATGATGCCTTGACTCCATTCTATCAAGGACACAAGAACACAAGTGTCTTGAACGTAGTTTTTAAAGGGCAGCAAGCAGTTACCCTTCAAGGTGAAGAGTTGACACAGTTTAATCAAGAAAGAACAAGCGGGTTATATAGTATTGCCTTGGAGCTGTCCTTGAGGATTAGATTTAAGCTTGGTAAGGTCAAGACTGCAAGGTTCAAGCCCAAGGTTGAGTGTGACGATTTGAAGATTCCTCTGAACGGATCTCCTGTTGCTGGGATCAGCAATAACAAGTGCGAGATCAAGTTTTGATGATCATCATGGTCGCAAAACCTCATCTTCATATTTGATTCAATCTTTGATTGGTTTTGTTTGATATTATTACTATTTTTTTTACCCTTATCATGCTTTTATGTTCATAGTCAGAGACTATATATATATATATATATAATTAATAGATAATGAATTTAGTATTTCTCTGTGATGCATACCACTTGTTTATTAGCTTTGAATAAACCATCTAATTAATCGGCCATTTTAAAGAAATGTGAATCTTGAGATGGATTCTTCAATATTTCACAAAAGAAACGACAAGGGGAAAGAACGAACAAAGAAACGACAGCAAATCAGTGCTGCTTGTAGCAGACTTGTTGAGGAAAAACCCGCATTGCATGAAGATCAGCAAGGTTGTACAAGAGAGATCATCAAGTTTTTATGATTTATCCTTTAGGCTTTATTTGAAACGAGATTCATGAAGACTTTAATTTTTATTTTTTCATAAAAAATAATGTTTTAAGATAGAGCAATTACGCCGGTGTAACGCCATAAATGTCCTTTGAAGAAACCAGCTTCTAATCAACTATTGCTGGTATTTAATAACGTATTTGGCAAGGGTGGTTGGTGCGTCTGTTTAGTGGTGAAAAGAAACAAGGGATAGATTTTATTGCTATATGTTGTGAATTTTGTGAGGTGATCTTCATATAAACAATAAATATCAACAAGGAAATAATTTGAACATAAACAATAAAAGACATTAATCTCCTAGAATAATAAAGAATCAATTATCTTGCTGAGCACAATCAGGGAGAGCAGATCCTCTTTTAATACTCCCCTCCTACCTCTTTCTGAATAAATAAATACACATGATGACTTCTTGCTTCTATAGTTGTATGCATTTTCTTCTTCTTTTCTGTTATAATTTAGTTGGATATTTGGATATATTCTTACATTTCAATTGGTTATGTATTATTATTTTCGTACTACTTATTTTTTTTAAGATTACTTTCTGCATGATATCATATAAAATATTATATACAATTATATTAAATTAAATTAAATTAAATTATTACTATTATAGATAAAGCCAAAAGGTGTGGGGGAGGGGGAACACTGTTTTCACATAACCATTATCTTTGTGGATTATATAGTTACCTATAATGTTGGTTTTTTTTTTCATTTTGAATATCTTTTTTTTTTCTTTAGTTATTGATTTTTTAAAATTTGATCCTTATCTAATATGTTTATGAAGATTTATAGTAGATAATTTATTTTAATTTATCTTTTTATGGTTGTTACAATATAAAAAAAATATCTCAACATCGAGTATTAGAAAAATACCTCAGCATCGTGGTATGGTCTGTTTTTTAAAATAATTAGTTAAATAAAAAATATTTTTTTAAAAAAAATTAGGTTATTAAGCTTTGTGGAGTTAATAACCTGATTTGTGAGTTTGATGAGACAACCATGGTTGTCCCTGTTTGCGGGTTTAGCGGGGTGCTTTTTTTTTCTAATTAAATTTAATTATGTGATTGTCTATTTTTTTTTTATTATATGGTTAAAAAATAGTTTTAGAAAAAAACATTTTATTAAATTTTAGAAAGTCCATGGGCTCGTTGACATTTATGGCGAGTTTAACTTTTTTCTTTCTTTTTTTTATAAATTTATTTTTTCAATTTCAACTTTTGATCTTAGATTAATTGAGAATTGAGTTTCATAATTTGTTTCATTTTGTTTTCTATGAGATTATCATAGTCTTAAAAAAAAATCCCGGTATTTGTTTGACGCTCGATTTTGTGACTGTTTATTTTTGTTATCATATAAGTTAAATAAACAATAGTTTAGAAAAGAAAAAAAAAGTTATTAATCAAAATAAAGTCCATTACCTAGTTTGCAGGTTTGATGTGTTGACTCAGGTTATCCAATTCACGGGTTTAGTGGATTTATCCATCAAACCTAATATGTTTTTCTTTTAGTTTATGGTCCTTTAATTTTTTTTAATTTTTTTTTATTTCACTCTTATTTAATATTGAATTGATTGAAAAATAAAATTCATGATTTATTTTTTTCTATTTTCTATAGGGTTATAATTTCATTATAACCCTATAGAAAATAACAAAGTTATTAAACATATCAAAGTCCATAACGCAGGTCGTAGGGTGACCGAGATCAACCCAATCTAGTATCATCTCGATATAAAAAAAGAATTATGTCTTAAAGATTTTTTTGAAAAGAAAATTATATCATGTTTTTACCAGTTATCCAAGTTGTTTTTAGACCCATTAAATTGAATAATTCACTTTGAATTAATTCTCATATGGTTTAGTTCAAAACTCGAGTGAGGTAATAAGCCGGTTTGGTAAATTTTAAAATCAAACTGTTTTATCAAATTTAATGATAATGCTAAAAAGAAAATTCATGCTTAATATTATTTTTAAGTTTATAATAAAATAGTTCAATGCACAGCACAGGAAAGCGGATAAATACATTTAGGCCCCGTTTGTTTGCTAAAAAGTAATTTTGTTATGGAAAGTAAATTCCAGGAAAGTGAATTATTTTCCAATGTTTGATGGTGTAAACGAAAATAAGTTGAAAAATATTTTCCAGTGTTTGGTTATGTTATGGAAAATGAGCTGAAAAATAACTTACTAATTTTTTATTTTTTTCAAGTTTATTAAAATAATGAGGAACAAATCTTACAAATTAAAAAGTTGAATGAGAATGAAATTGAAAAAAAAATATAATTTCATAAATATCTCAAATAAAAAAAAATAATCAAAATAATAGAGATCAAATATAAAAAATTGAAAAAAATTGAAAGATGAATAAATTAAAATAATAACAATTAATATTTTATAAATTATTTCAAATAAAATAAGTAACAATCAAAAGAATGAGGATCAAATTTGATAGATAAAAAATTTTAATTAAAAATGATAAGAGAAAAGCAAATAACAATTATAAAAATAAGGACCAAAGATTAATATAAAAATTAAATTCTAATGGATGAAATTGAAAAATAAATATTCAAAAGTTTGAGGATAAATTTGATATAATCAGCAAATAATATTATATTTTAAAATTTTTCACAACTTTCAGAAAGTGTTTTTACCGCCGAAAATAAAAGGAAAATATTTTTTTAGAAA
Organism: Populus alba; assembly: GCF_005239225.2. Taxonomy (NCBI): domain Eukaryota; kingdom Viridiplantae; phylum Streptophyta; class Magnoliopsida; order Malpighiales; family Salicaceae; genus Populus; species Populus alba. The sequence continues at coordinate 18,936,690 of NC_133289.1, forward strand.
TCAAGCTAAATTTTTCTTTGACTGGAAAGTGTTTTCCATTAACCAACTTTTCTAATGTCAAACAAACACATGAAAGTTTGGAAAATGTTTTTTCCGGAAGACCACTTTTCAAGAAAAAAAAACAACCTTAGTTATTAATTAAAAAAACTAAAACATGTTGATTTTTTAGCATAGTTTTAAGACCTAGCCCAGTCCAAGGCCCGGGTTCCGGGTTTTGACCGAGTTAATTTTTTTTTAAAATCAAAACGACGTCGTTTTGATAAGAAAAAAAAATCAACAGGTTTACGGTCGGATTCCAAGTCGACTCGTCGGGCCGGGCTAGATTTCAAAACTATGGTTTCTAGTGTTATTGATACTGATGATATAGAGAGAGAAACCCACTGTGAATTCAATAGTTCCTAGGGTTGGTGAGTGCTGCTTTGTAGCTCAAGGACATGAGTTGCTCCTACTGGGAGTTAGCTGATCAAGAGCTTCGTAGCTGCTTTAGAGGATTGACTGGACCCTGTCTCCTTGCGATCATCTCTTCAATTGCTTTTGTGCTTGGGATATTATTATTATTATTTTTTTTTTTTTGTGTGGCATGATCAATAGAAGGGTTTGGATGGTTCAAGGATCTGCTTCTGGGCTTTGTTATATGGCGTTGCTCTGGTTTGGGTCCCTTTGCAACTTGCCAAATATTTCATGATTGTGCATTAAATGCACCTTGTGGTTGTTGTTTGCTGGGATTTGACATGTTGTTGGCTGGGAATGCTTGGTTCGTTTTGCTGATATGGTGGTCTCTCCTGCCTCTATTCAAGTCCAGTTGTTGTTGAACCAAATAAGTGGCTTTCTTGCTTTCCTCATTTACCTTTTGTTAAGGGTGTGTCCCATCATGCTTTTCTTTGGTCATTTCGGTTGGGATTGTATGTCATGTTCTTCTTGGGTTGTGGTGGTACTTGGTTTACAATCAACCCCTGTTCCTTGAAGGTTGGTGATGTGGTTGGGTTTATGATATTTAATGATTTTGTGTTGCTAAATGTGGATTGTGATTCTGAGCTGGATGTGGGTCTATCATCCAGATATGAACATGCATAAGATAGATTATGTAAATGATTTACTAGATGTATGTATGGACCGGTAAAATAGATCTATTCAAAAAAAAAAATCTAGTTATGCAAAACTGAAAAACAATTTAGAAAGGTTATAAAATTATATCCGACCACTGAATTTTTAGATTTTAAAAATGCTCTAGTTTTTGTGAATTGTTTTATTATTTTGGATTTTATATTTATTTTTTTTATATAATTTTGAATTTTTATTTTACTTTCTAGTCGAAAAAGGATTTTGTCTATTTAAATCTCTGTAAAAATTATTATTCTAAAAAAATGAATTTTCATACTTCAACTTTTTATTTTATCTTCTCTTCATTTGGAACTTTTCTGCCTTCTGATGATGCAATTAAAATCCATCTTAGAATATTATGCTTTTATCTCATTTTCTATCATTAACAGAACTGCTCTTAACTTGACTAGCTAGTTGTCGTGCCCTTTGATAGCATGTAAGGTTGATCCAATGCACGGTCTCCTTTAAAAAAAAAAAGGGAAATGGATGGCAGGGTGCAGGCCTAAAACAACATTAAAAAAAAAAAAAAAAAAAAAAAGCATTATGATTCTATATGTAGCTTGAAGTTGGTCAGCTATAGACGAAAAGATATAACTTGGGACATGTCAAAGGTTAGGGTGCTCTTCTGTTTCAGAGGATGGAAAAACTATATAAAAATATAAAATATAATGGTGTCTGCTTTACATACAAGTTGCAAAGGATAAAAATTGAGGATGTAATCTAACTTGGGTTATAGTTAGGTTCTAGATATATTTTTTAGAGATTATTAGTTCAAGTCCTATAAAACTTGAATTACTAAAGACTTATAATATCATTAATTTTAAAACTTGTAGAATTAATCGAATTACATGAAAGCTGGTCTAGCAACTACATCAGCTCCACCACAAGTATCCAGCCCAACCACAAGCCAGCTACCTCCCACGTCTAAAATAGTCACCGTTTCTTCTTATCTCTCACCTCTGCAGAATATATCCATGATAATTTAAAAAAACATTTACAATGGATTTTTATGTTTGTGGAAGAGACATGGCTTCAACTGTAAAGGGAAAAAAGTGTAGCCTGTTAGTTCTTTAAGAACTATCAGAAAGCATGGAACCATATTACAAGGATTAAATTGAAAGCAATTCTTAATTTATGTTCGAACCACAGATAACGCTAGCAAATGCTTATTTTGGCGATATGCATCGAAGGTCAATATAACGCTTTGTTTGATAGAATTTGAGATTATGTAAAATGCCCGTAAAGCAAGCCTAATAAGAAGCTTGAGTTAGAGAAATCAGTTTTTTGAGACTCCAATGATGGTTATTATGAGTTCTTTGGGCTACAATAGGTTTCTTGGACTCAAAAATAAAAACCCACTTGAATTTTTGGTCACCTTTTTTATGGCTAGGATCTTTACTCTTTTTTTTTTTTCAAAAAAAAAAAAGGTGATGGTAACTTGGAGTTCATGCAATGATGAAGCAATATTGCGATTCCATCAAATAGAGGAGTTATTAATTAAGAAAATATTTTGTTAGGTTTTGCATTTATTTTATGAATTATTATTATATTTATTTTTATTAATATAGATGTTTGGGTTAAGCTTTCACGCACCTATGATTAATCTCTTAATAAACATGTAAATTTTATATAATTTTAAGATTTATAAGACTTAAATTAATTAGAAAACAAATCTAAATATGGACTAAATTATTATTGTATTTTATTTATTGTTATTTAGATGTTGTGTTAGGCCCTTCTCAAGTCATTTGTCATCTGATAGACCCTTCTCAACCTCATGACGCTTCCCATCAATGATAAATCAAGAGATGATGAGTGGATTATTTCTCATTTCCCCACATTTTCTCTTCTTATTTCTATTTGTTTTCTAAGAAAGTAAGCATATTTGAATTTAATTTTCTGTTTGTTTTATTTTGAAAAATAAGCTTGCGTAATGAATATCTAAAACCCAATTGAATCAGATTTTAATATGCAAAATTTATATTTATAGAATAATAAGTCCGATATGAATAATTATTCTAGGTTCAAGTTTAAATATAAATATTATCAAAACCACTAGTAAATATTCACTATAATCCTTAAATATTGCGTATAACTAGGCGAAAAGTAATTAATGCAGTCATTAAAAAATCAGTCCACACACGCATCATAATTGCTGTGAACGGTCCTGAAAATTTATCTCTCATCTCTTACTTTACACTTTACAGCCCTTTTTAGTACGCCAAAAATTAAATGAGTAGTAAATTGACCACCGTGCTCTCCGCCTCCTCCCAGCAACCTCAATGTTATGTCAGCCTCCTCTCGATCTTGCCACGTCATATCAAGTGCAGTCCAAAAAAAGGGCGGTTGAAATTTATTTTTTTATGTTTTTGAATTATTTTAATATGATAATATTAAAAACAAAAAATATTATTTTAATATATATAAATAAAAAATATTTTAAAAAACCAACCTCAACGGATAAACTCCATGTTTAATTAACCTAGTGCTGACGTCGCAAGATCAGAAACAGACCTCCAAATAAAATATACAAGTAAAAGAGAGCCGCTATTTTTCTAAAACAAAATACATGGAGAAACCATTTTATAATAATTACTCCGGCTACCCAATAACCGGCCGGCTCCACTTTTTTTGTGGCTCAAACTTCAAAGTACTCTCTAACCATGAATTTCTATGCTAGCAAACGACATCGTGTTCTCAACAGAATCACCTAAAACGACACGAGAAGGAGAAGGTGAAGGAGAAAAAAAATTCTGAGGAGACGCACATGGCGTCCAGAACGGCGTCGTCACATCCTCGACCTCGACCTCGACATCAACAACCACATCATTAGCAACGGCTATCTCTTCAAAACAAACATCACTGCTGCTCATCTCTCTCTTCTTACTTTCAACAAGAACGTTCTCTATAGATGATTCGTCGTTCTCAGTTATCTCCATCTCCTCCCTGTCCTCTTCCTTGATCGTAAACAAAACTCTCGACGGTCCGTACATTCCTTGCAACTTCAACATCTCCTCCACCAACGCATCTTCAACATCTGCAGGAACTGTCGTAACCGCCGTGGAGGCCTCTGGTGGTGCTGTCGAGTCCGGTTCGATGCGAGTCGTTTGGCTTTTCCAGCAGAAGAAGTAGAGAAGCTCTTTAGACGGCGTCGTGTAGAGTGATTCGCTGCTACTACTGAATTCCCCATCAGCACCGGAGCTTGTAACACTACGTCGGTGGAATCTTCTCCAGCGCCATAGAACGTAGAGGATCTCGAAGACCAGGGCGGCAAGACAGACCGAGAAGAGAACTGTGAGTACTGTTCCTAGATTGTTTAAAGCTTTCATAGTTGACAGCTGGGAACGAAACAACAGCAACAGTAACTGCGCTGCATATTGGATTATGTAATTTATTTTGGTGGATGTGGCTACGTTTTTACGGGTTTAGCCGGTGAGTGTTTGGGAATGAAGAGAGAGGCGAGGGGTTAGAACGACATGGTAATACAAGTTGCCGGTGTGAAGAGTGGTTAAAGGTGAGTAGAGAAGGTTTGGTCGTTGTGATGTTTAATTACTCTCCGAGCCTGTTTGTTAATGGGGGTACAGTCATGTTTTTTTTATTTTCTGAAATCTTTTTTAAATTAATTCTTTTAATGTTTTTGAATTACTTTAATATGTTAATATTAAAAATAGAAAATAAAAAAATATTATTTTAATATATTTTTAAATACAAAATAATTTTAAAACAACTTTTACAATGGGAATGAAGATTTAACGATGACGGGGATGTCGAGGGAGGATAAACGACGGGCGAGACTTGCCTTGAAAAAAAGAAAAAACAAAGAAATTTGTTTTGAATTTAGTTGGGCGGGTGAGAGAAGGTGCAAAGGTTCTGCGTGCAAGGAGACAAACCGAGACTCTGTTGTGTAGCGGATAGGTTAACGCACTTGCTTATTTAATATAATTATGGAAATTATACTACCATACTTCATGGATGACTTGCGGTATACCGTGGGATCCAAAACTTTTTATTGTATAAAAGTAATGCTTAAGCGACCATAGTATTTTTATAAAAAAAAAAAAACCAAAGAAAACCATGACCCTTGGTGGTTTATTAACTTGATTAGATATAATAAGATTGGTAATTTAATAGTCGAATTTAAATGGTAGATAACAATAATAAATGAATTGTAAAAAAAATATTTGACAACAATTAAAAGTTGAAAGCATTAAATTAAAAAACATTATATATTACAAATTATAATTGAAAGGTTAAATTAAAAACAAAAAAAATATCATAAATCAAAACCAAAAAATTAAAAATCAAAACAAATAAAATGTATTGGTTCCAAGAGCATGCGTATAATTTTTCTGTATACAAAAAGAAAAAAACAAGAATACCCCTTCCTGACAATGTTAGTTTTTTTGTTTGTTTGGGGGATGTTTGGTTATGTAACTATTCAATAATATATGGAAAAGCTGATAATACATCCAAAAAAAATCTATAATGACTAATTAGGCACATGAAAAGATTAAAAAAAAAAAACAATTGATTCAAAGGCAAGAACTTTTTATAGGAAGAACAAAAAAATCATTACACTACGGTGATAAATAGAAAAATATAAGTGGCTCTAGTTGAATTTGCCTTTTATTTCAGGTCCGTTTTAAAAATGAATTATTTTCTAATATTCAGTAGTGTAATGAAAAATAAGTTAAAAAACACTTTTCAGTGTTTGATTATGTCATGAAAAATGAGCTGGAAGTTAACTTATTAATGTTTTTATTTTTCTTAAGTTTATTAAAATAATGAGGAACAAGTCTTACAAATTAAAAAGTTGAATGAAAATGAAATTAAAAAAAAAATATATAATTTCATAAATATCTCAAAATAAAATAAATAATAATCAAAATAATAGAGATCAAATCTAAAAAATAAAAATAAAATGAAAGATGAAGAAATTAAAATAATAATAATTAACATTTCATAAATTATTTCAAATAAAATAAGTAACAATCAAAAGAATAAGGATCAAATTTGATACATAAAAAATTTCAATAAAAAAATGATAAGAAAAAAGCAAATAATAATTATAAAAAATGAGGACCAAATTTAATATAAAAATTAAATTTTAAGAGATAAAATTAAAAAATAAATATTCAAAAAAAAATATATATAGCAATTAAAAGTTTGAGGATCAAATTTGATATAGTCAGTAAATAATATGATATTTTCAAATTTTTCATAATTTTCGGAAAGTGTTTTCCGCCCAAGTTTTTCAAGAAAATACTGTTCTGGAAATCAAGCAAAATTTTCCTTTAACTAAAAAAGTGTTTTTTGTTGATAAATTTTTTTAATGATAAATAAATAAAAAAAATTTGAAAAATAATTTCTTGAAAGTAAATTTTAAAAAATAAACATAGCCTTAGTTGCTTTTTTTATTTTTATGTCTATATAAACCCTTTTTTGTCTCATTAAGCACTTCAAAACAAAAATTCTCCTTCATTCTGCTTTCAAAGTACGGTGAATGCTAACATGTATGTTTTGGCGCCAATGATGTTTGGGAGTTTATTAATGATTATTTTTTAAAATGTTTTTTATTTAAAAATATATTAAAATAATATTTTTTATTTTATTTTTTAAAAATATTATTTTTAACATCAACATATAAAAAAACACAGAAAAATAAACTTGAAATAAAAAAATTTAATTTTTTTTTTTAAATTAAAAATTAAAAACAAACGGAATGATTTTGTTTTCCTCGTCCTCTGGGCTGGAAGTAAATTTTATGCCTTAATATTTAGGTAGGCTGAGTTTTCAAATATTATGCTGGCTGAGGCCAGGCAAGTGTTGGATCCATCTTAGCCTGAGTGCAACCTCAATGCGGAAAGCTTGGCTCAGATTTCGTAGCAGAAATGGATATGGTCGAGGTTTTCTGCCAAGTCAAATTCCAAGCCTGGCATTTAAAATTTATAATGATACTATTAAGTACAGTGTCTGTATCAGTTGACCTTTTATTATATAATTACGAATTAATCCTGTATGATTCTGAAAATAACACCCCTTCGTCCGTTCTCCACCATTGAATCTTTATATATTAGCAAGTGCTATTTTTATACAATCATTTGTGATTTTTTAAAGAAAGTTTATTTTATTGTTTTCTTGCACATACTTATTTTTATTATTATATAATTAAATTAAAAAAAATATATTTTTTTTAAAAAATTATTAGATGCAATCGAGTTCATAACTAGAGTCATATGTTTGGTTGATTGATTTAGGTTAATCCAAAATATTATTGTCTTAATATTTAAAAACAATGTTAAAATATAATCATCTTGAAATTTTTAAACCTAATCAGGTTTTTATTAAGTCAACTGAGTGATGTTTGAGCTCGCTTAATCTAATATAAAGTCAACTTTAACCTTGTTTAATTTAAAACTTGGGTCAAACAAGGACTAATCCAGAGGTCTTTATTTTTAATTAAAATTAATTAAATAGAAATGTATTTTAAATTTATTTTATTAAATACTATTTTGTTTTTACTTTATTTTTGAATGAGGTTATAACATTCTTTTTGAATATCAACAACCACTCCATGATATTTATTTATTTATTTTGGTTTTTTTTTTCTCAAATTCCACTTGATCATTTTTTGTACATATTTTTTTTATTATCATTTAATTAAATAAAAATTTTATTTACAAAAATGAAGTTATTACAAAACCAAGTCATGACATGAATTGTGAGCTTGGTAGATTAACCTAGATTTGATCAAAATATTGTCAATTCAATATTAAAAAAAAAGATTGAAACAATACTATTTTTTTTACAGGTCAAACCAAGTGTTGAAAAGTTCATTTGAGTCACATTTGGATCTGTAAAATTAATCAAGTCACACAAAATCAATTCATATGAGATTTAATTTAAAAACTAGACCAAACAAGGGTTGGGAGAAGAGGGCTCTAGGTTGACCCAACATGTAGGGCTAAGTTTAATAACATTGCTACAAAACTTTCCAAGACAACAGAAGCGGGGCATTATTGTTATATTTTTTATTATATTTGCATCAAAATTATTAAAATATTATTATTTTAATTTAATTTATACTTGCTTTTATAGTTATTATAAGATGTTGTCTAAAAAAATATTATGATTGGAAAAAGTTGGATAAAAAGGGTATGCATGCGTTAATAAGGTAAATAAGTTTTAATTAGAGGGATATTTTTTTTTTTTTTTGCTTTTATAATTATGATAAGATGTTGTTTAAAAAGATATTATAATTGAAAAAAAATTGGACAAAAAGGGTATGCGTTAACGAGGTAAATGAGTTTTAATTAGAGGGATATTTTTTTTATTATTATTTTGATTTCAAATCGTCAATTTTTTTGGGGATATTGATTCTAATTGTTTTTTTTTTAGCATTATCAAATAAAGAATATAGAAGAAAAAAATTATATTTGTTTGTGAAAAAAAAACTTAATAAGAAAGGAGGATTATGCCGGCATATTATTTTGTTTCAATAGATTATAAATGATTAATTTTGTTTTAAATTATAGACATAATTAAATGAAAAAATTAAACTACTCCTCACAACAGAACAAGATCAAATATTTTAATTTGCATCATTCTTTTATTTTTTTTGAATGTTTTTATTAATGTTAATAACTTTTTTTTTACTTTATTGATGCATGTAATTATCAATTTATTTTATTAAACACTTCAATTTTCATTTCATAATTAAAATATTGTTTGATGTAAAAATACTAACAACATCTACAAACATTTTTTGTGTTAAAATTTAATTTTTGATTTGATATCGTGATGGAGAGTGGATAAGTTTACTAGTTATCGACATGTCATGTAAATATTTAGATAATGTTTAACATTGTGATAACAGTTATTTTTCAAAGTGTTATTTGCTTGAAAATACATGAAAATAATATATATATTTTTTTAAAAAATTATTTTTATTATCAATGCATCAAAAATAATTTTAAAATATCAAAAAATTAATTTTAAAAAAATTAAAATTTTATAAAACAAAATTTTTTATCACAAAAACAAATACCTCCGTGTTTTTCAGTTGATTCTGGATGGGTAAAAGCTGTGTGCAGCAGCATCCCTGCTTAGAATGAGTTCTGCTATGAAATCCATTTAAGTAAGGTTGAATTGGGCTTATAAGGTGAAGTCTATCATTTGAAAATATTTCAATGTCAACATCCAATAGCCGAAACTACAGAGTCCAAGACTATCTGGACCTTTAGAAAACAATGCTGGACCTAGATCGTCCGTTATCTCAAGCCTCCAATTGCAAGTTTTGTAATTCTGAGGAGAAAAAGCGTTCTAAGCTGCTTGGACATTAGTCGCGAGTCTCAAAAAATCAGGGCGGCGGCGGCGGCGGCGGGGATGGTGGCGGTTTACAAAGTTTTGATGTCATTGTGCAATGACATCTCCTTTAAATAATATTGTTTGTGAGATTCAAACCTTTGCATAACAATAATCCTCTAGTTTACCCAGGGCAGGGCAGTAATGTGCTTAATCCAATGAACATCCTGAATGGGTCAAACCAATGTCTGGGACTCCATGGCCCAGGAGCCAAGTGATTCCAAAATAAGTGGCCCTGGGAACTTGGATGATACTCATGCATGCTTTGGTGCACGTTGATCAGCACACATCAATGGTCAGTGAAACCCTAGCTAGGAACATTGCGTTATGCATAAAAGCGCTCTCTCAATTTGTCTCTCAAAATAAGAATGATTAATGGAAAACGACCCATCAATCATCAAAAGCATCATCAGCTCCAAAATCGAACATCTCTCACGTTTCTGGTTTATTCCAGTATGCGCCTCTCTCTTTTTGACCGAGTCTTGCTACAAAGAGAGACCACAACGTAAAGATTAATACGCACAAACAAACTATATAACCAGCTGGTGGTGGTACCTTGCCTCCCTCCCTCCCTCCCTCACTCTATCTTTCCCGGGGATGAATACAGCATTTCATGAAGTACGTCCTCCCACTCTCCTCGGATCCCTCACTCATCACTTTCAAATGATAATTAAATCCGTCCAAAATAGAAAGGAGAGAAAGGAGGTGATGATTCAATTTTGAATAACTGGAATATGTATAAAATTATCTGTCTATAGATTGTAAGCACTTTCAGATCCCAGACTTCCCTTACTTTCATGCAAAAAGAAAATCACTCATAGTATGAGGTTAAAGAAAGAAAAGAAAGAGACAGAAAGAGAAGGCCATAGACAGTGACCTCGTGGAAAAGAACCATTTGTTAGCTCCCCTTTTCTTAAAGACTGCAAAAGGGCTTAAGGTGTGTGGAAACTTTGTCTCCATGCCTTTGTTGTCTTTTGTAGATGCAAAACACTTGAATCCTTCTCTCTTGGTGGGTCTTTTGAGGGGAGAGGGTTCTCTTAGCTTGTCTTGCTTGTTCAAAAAACCCACTTGGTATTCGGTGCAAGGAAAGGGGTGCAATCCCATTAATGTTAACTTTCCTATACAATTTAATTTGTTCTGCTGAAGGATCACTTTAATTAAAAGTTGTACAATGTACATTGAATAGAACTGCAAAGAATTCCATGATGTTCTTTCTTTCATGTGCTGTGCTTTGTTTTGCTGTCGAGATGATGATTGAAGATTCCACGCTTGATTTCTTTTCTTTTAACTAGATCCTCTTCACCACCATGTCAAGGAATTGTTCGGTGATCTAATTGAATTTCTATATTTATACCAAGGGTTAGGCTAAAATTCTCTTTACTGTAAAAATATCATACCCTCAAACGTCTCGGTAGAAAACATTACAGGTAGTATTTAATCCACCCAGAAAAAGAAATAAAAAAGTTAGTGTTTGAATTTAGTGTGGGCAGAAAAACAAAAAAAAGGGATGTGAAGTTCAGGTAATGGTACAGACATCTTTAAACGACATCCTTTTAAGTAAAACTAACATAATAGTTCTTACTACTACACACTTCTTCTCAAGAATTCAGGCTAATTAATAATGCCACAAAGCCACCGACTACTTTTCTAGAGCCAAAATTGCCTACAAAATTTTAATTATTCGTATATATGGAGTTCATATCAAGTTATATCATGAGGCTTGCCAGCCTAATATTATATTCCGATTAGAAAAGATACTAATATTGTTGGCTTTCGATGATCAAACTCGTTTTCATCATAGGATCCATACTGCTTTGCTAAGACAACATCTTAGTCTTATAAACTAAAATGCCCTATAATTAGGACATAACTTCCACCGCATACAGGCTCAAATTCAAGAAAATAAAACAAATTAGCTATTAAATGCCCGGAAATTAAAACCAAACATTAATATGGCCTGGCTAATTCCATGCATGCATGATATGTTTAGATCCAGTCCAGGCAAAAGATGGAGCGATGCATGCCTGAGATTTTACCACTTGGTCCGTGGGATTGATCAGCTCCAGAACGTTGGAAAATAGCACTACCACTTGTCAAAGCAAAAGCACTAGGCCCATTAAGGAAATATATTTAAAAATCTCATAAAGAAAGTGATCGCAGATCTGGAAAAGAATCACCATTATTTGTAGAGGAAAAGAATTGAAGATGAAACCCATATCTTAAGAAAGATATATAAAACTATATGATTAGTGTTCAAAAGTTATTTAGGTATTCATATTTATGGTGGGATTGAAAAGGTTTCCAAAGTAAAAGAAACAGTGGGTGTTAAAGACGGGGAAAAGAAAAGAAGGGAGGAATAACTCCATTGGCTCAAAGAAAGCACGAAGGTGGTTTACCTTAATGAGTATGTCTCTTATCCCGTAAGGCTCACGACTCAAGTTTCGGCAACTTTAGCCTTTAGGACCCTCTAGTGACGTAAACCCCTTTATTATCCCCCTCGTTGAGACAATGCTCGAGGACCTTGAGACTTCGTACGTGCGACAAGGCTCCACTCTGGCTAACCATTAGTTTAATTATGGGCATTGGGCCATGGTCTAAGTGACCTTAGAACAGGGAATTAATTTCATGTGTGTTTCAAATCTCACACGCACAAGACTCCTCGTTCAAAAGGTTTCCTAGTTGGTGCAGCTTCTGGATAAGCTTTCTTTGTTCCTTTTTAATAAAAATCTTTATGAGCAAACTCATTAGTTCCCCTTAGTTCTCATATTCGAGTGCCGCTATTCGTGTTCTGGTGAGATGACATATATATCAAACATTTTATCAACTTTTTTTCATCCTTTCTTGCTAATTTGCTGCACTTCAACTGGTTCTGTTCGTTTAAAATTAAAACTTCATTATTTCTTTCTAATTTCTTAATTTTCGGTCTAGTTGGTCACTTAGTCATCACTACTGTTTCAATAGTGCTAGACAGCAATAGCATTTCGTTTCCTCTTATACTCTCTCCGCCACAGACATAAACACTCTTCCACCACCCTCTCACCGCTAGTCTCCACTTTTGGAGCACCATCATTGAGAGGTAAATGAGGGGGAAGCTCTCTCTTTTAATTGAGAGGAAGGTTAATCGTAATGAAAATGGAAACCTGTGGAGACCTCTCCTACTGGACCTGCGTTCTCACCTCCTTTTTGCTGATGATATGATGATGATGATGATATATGGTTTGTGATAATGTAATTAATCTAGCAGTTGTTGTATTGATTTCTTGATTGCAAGCTTATCTGTGGACTTGCTGATGTGTTTCTCAACGCTGTTGTTAGCAGCGTGAAACCCACATCCTATAATCGTGGCCTTAATTGAGACACACACACGTTGTAGAATCGATCATGGGATTTTCTTTTCTTGTCGATAAAGAAGACAGAGCCTTTGTGGATCATGCTGAAACTGAAGGGATGTATGGAAAGTGCCACGTATGTGTTTCATAACCACATGCAATGATCAAATCAAATTAAGGTTAATATATTTGGTATGAATTTTATAAATAAATTTAAGTTATTTTTTAACTATTTATTGAAAATAATCATAAATATATTTGGTTAGAAATAATTTTTAACTTATGTCAATAGTTTGTTACGAAATCGAGTTAAATCTTTTATTTAAAGAATTTTAAAAAATCTAACTTCTAACTTATAAACTATAATTTGTATTGCGTTGTTTTTTCAAGAAAATCACTTTAAATAACTATTATCAAACACACTATTTATCAACTTAAATCCATTTTTATTTTAAGTTACTTGTAAAATATAGCTTTTGAATGATGATGATTCAAAGTAAAATCAAATGAAACGAACTCTAAAATATAACTATGTCACCTTTCCACCCATTATACATTGCTCATTGGCTACAAATTAATGCACCCACCTTTTCCATTTACGTTATAATAACGTATCCTATGTGAAAAAGGTGAATGTACAAAAAGTTAGCCTGGTAAAGAAAGGTTAAATTCTAGCCACGAGGATTGAAAAAAGAGAGGAGCTTTGCTTTAAAAGGGACACCCACTTTCCGCAATTTATAATTATTAAACCACATATTTTTTTTTTTTTTTTTTTTTTATAAATCATGCACACAAACTAGCTAGCTATATCTTGCTGCTTTTGAGGGAAAATCAGATTCCATATACTCGCATATCTTTGGTCACATAACCCGGCGTTTCTTGCTGGGTGCATTAACCAGATAGTTAAGTAGTATCATAATCAAAAAAGCATAATTGCCAACAAATTAATCTTAGACAAAGGTTTTATCTGTACACGAAAGGAGCGATTTGATTTTTTTGGAAGCCAATAAAAATATCACTGCATGCTCTGGAAGTGTTTTAAGACCTGAGTTCCTCGTTGATTCCTGATTAATTATAGTGGAATTCTTTGAGAATAATTAGAGTTGAAATTGATAACAAGTCAATATTACCAATAAATTTATCACTAACGCTGTACAGATTAACAACATCATTAGTTATTGAGGTTAATAGCTCAATCTGATTGTACGTAGTTCTCTAATCTATCCTTACATCCTTAACTATATGTTAAGTTCTTAGTATATTATTTTGTCAAACTTTTTAGGCTAAATCACCATAATTAGTCATGTGATATTTTAGAAATAAAAAGTAATCATAAATAAATCTTAGTACTAGTCAACAAATTATCTCATTACACAAGCCGAATGAAACCATTAATCTTAGTTTTTATTTCATCATGATTAATGAAGCTCCCATATGTATTTATATTGAGAAATTATTACATAAACATAGTCGAATGTTAATATCAATGTTATTACAAAAAAACTAATTATAGTAAATGATGTAATTGATATCACGATAATGAATGATTTTGGACAACCGGGTATGAATTTGCCATAACTAAATGAGAGTCTGTACTAAACGGAAATTACGTGAATGACCTAACAAATATATTTTATGGACTAGTGGGACAAGTTTAGGCTCAAGAGAAGATCTTGTTGCATTAAACCAAAATAACATTAAAAGGACTATAACTTTTTGGAAACGCTACTTCGACCATTAGATCTTTAGATTTTTTAAAATCTCACCCCAGGACCCCGGTTTTGATAGTTTTTATTATTTTCAGATTTCAAGCTTCATTCCTTTGTAATTTCATATTTTTATTTTGTTTCCAGTTGATATATAATTTCTGGTTTATTTAAAGCTTTGTAATCTTATATTTTTATTTTATTTTCTAGTTGAGACATGATTTTTAGTTATTTAAAGCTTTGTAAACCTCCTGGAGAATTATTATTCTAGAGAAAATAAAACCTACGAACTTGAAATTTACATCTACATTTTTTTTTGCTAATTAAAATTCTCATGTTTTTCCTTGTTTTTAGCTTCTGCCCGCATCAATATGTAATTAATTCACCTATGATAATATAATAGTATTAAGAGTACTATACACATTACACAAACCAATCAAGCTGTTTCAATATGAATCTAGTCATAATGCACAAGATATATTCTATAACTTTCTATACGCTTAACAAGAGTAACGAATGTTGCCACCACGTTAAACACAAACAAAAAAACAAAAATATTTGGTAGGAAAGTAAGGAGGAAAAAAAGAAGTCTAAGACGGTGGCTTCTTGCTTTAAGAAATCAAAGAAAAGTGCATAAAGAGATAAATGAAAAGAAGAAGAGAATATTAATATAAATAAGTTGGATTTAGTTCAAAAGAAGAGCGATGAGAGTTGGCAACTCATCAAACCCACTTTTGTCCTCCAAAAGAATGCATCTGTTCCCAAAACCCTTAATCTTTGATAAAGCAAGAAGCGACAAATTCCCTTCTTATGCTTAGGAGTTTTGATTTAAAGCTGTCAAGATAATGATCTTTTTGTGATTCTAAAGTAGCAATATCTTTAAGGTTTAAAGAAGAGATGCTTATCTATGTTTTATTATTATTATTATTATTATTATTATTCTTAATCCTTTATTTTTCTACTTTCACTTTAATTCATTAATTATTTTGAACCCTCATACCGTAAACTTTTCTATGCTTTCCAAAGATAAGAATGTTTGGTTACGAAAATCAAAGAAAGTAAAGTTATTTTCTTTTTTCACAAAACGCATCACAAAGCATGAAAAGTAGTGCTCTTTTGATATTTCATAGAGAAGATTTTGCTTTTTCCTTCTAAAGCAGAAAAAAAGTTGCTTCTCCTTTGCACAACCCTTACGTTATGGATCATACTCTTAGCCTTACTTTATGCATATAGTCCTAACGTTCCCGATGGCATTCTATAAACCATAATCAAACTATGATTTTTTTTTTTTTTGAGGTTTCCAACCCATTTTTTTTAATAAAAAATATCATAGTTTGATTATGGTTTATAGAACGCCATCAGGAAATTATTATATTTAGACATTTAAGAATGTATAGTCTAATGATTTTAATTTGTTGAATATTATATATTGGAAGAGAGCTGTCCCTATATATTATGTAACTCTAAACTCAGCAAACCTCTGGATGAAAAAAAAAAAAAAAAAAAAAAAGAAGTCATAGATTATTGGCTAGCTAGAACCTTTTTGTTAATGGGTTGGAAAATTTACATCAATTACTATAATTAATCATTCTGCACAAGTAAAGAGCTCTAGGACATTTCTCTATAAAGTCTAATTCGCAGCCAATAAGGTAGAATATTTTCTTGTTTAGATCACATCACATGTCGGTACTGAAAAGGAAAGAAAACGGTACTGAAAGAAGAAATCAAGCTTCCATTTAAATAAATAAATAGTTTGCAAATTTGAATTTAAGAGAAATCTTAGAGTACTCTAAAAGTTATTACCAACACGGAGAAAGAGAGAAAAATTTAGCCCAGTTTAAAATATTTTTATTTTTTATAGGTTTGGATATGATTTTTTTATTTCATTTTCTTATCGTTCTCTTTTTTCGAAATGAGAATGTAAAACAAGAATTGATAATTAATTTTGCAATCCTCTAGAACTTTTGCAGACTTTAGCATTTGGGGGTTTAATTGAAGCTTTTGCCTAATCAATGGGGAGACTATTGGTAATGTTATTTATACGATAAATTCTTTTTTTCACAGAGATGATATGAAAAAAAATTCAAAGAAAAACTGATTTAATTAATTAATAGCCAACTTACTCATTTTTCACTCGAATATGAGTTGGATCTTAAAAATTAATTTTTTAAATTTTTCTATGTTTGTTTGTCGTTATAATAGTTGATTTAAATTAATTTTTTTATTTTGGATTCTTTTTTTTAAATTGATTTTCATTTTTTTTTGAATTTCATTATTTAATTTTTGAATTATTGAGACTTAGACTTCGTAATTTTTTTTTTTTTCTATGTGGTGATTTTGGTCTCATGACCCAAATAAAGGGTACAAAATGTTAACCTGGATTGACATTGGTACATTTATTGTCATTATATATTTTTTTTATTAAATAATTAAATTATATCATCTTACTGGACCCGGTAGGGTCTATGACTCAAGTCATGAAATTCTTTTTATATTTTAAAAACAACAGTAATTGAACATTATTTTTTAAAATTATAAAAAAAATAAACTCATCCTACGGTGAAGCGTAAGCCACCTATCTAACAGCTAAACTACAAGTTATTTGGATTTTCATCCCTTTTATTAAGTTCTATATAGATGAACCGCAAGTAATTGGAACATCTAGTGATCCCACTATGTGTTTTCTATGTCGAAAACAATCTTTTCCTCCATATACAGTCTTCAATATCCTAGAACTCTTGGTACGAGGAAATGATTCCCAGTTCAAGTGGTAGTCAAAAACTATACTAGTTGGGAGCATCCAATTAATAATCTACTGTCATTTTTAGATTAAGAGTAGTTTGATTAATTCAAGGAACAACAAAGGCACAGGTCCTGGTTCCCCACCCACAAAAGCCTAAGCGGATTTACTAGGAAAGGTGTTATTGTTTGATTCTCTATGATTTGGAAATTATATTAATCATGATGGGATGGCTTAGCATGGTGCTATCTCAAGTGAGAAGCCACTTTCATTGTCCCATTAATCATGAACAATATAATAGATGCAGACAATCATGGTGGGATTATTGGCCTGAATGTTTTTATATATATGCTCAATAACTATTATTTAAAGGAAGGGCATTGAATGGCAGCTATGTTTAATTGATAGTGTTCTTCCTTTTTCTTATTGGCGCGTATAATGATGAAGTTATTGTGCTGTAGCAACCCTTCACTTGGTTAACTGAGAGCATAATTAACGTAATTTGCTATGGAATCGCTTCAAATCTTCAAAGGGGAATGCCTCTAGACTAATGAAATTAATTTCGCTTGGATCTTAGACATTGCACCAAGCTAAAATTGAACATATTCATATGAATTGCGATGTGCAGTTATGTTTGAGTATATAATTAGTTATCTAGCTTCTTGGTGTAAATGAAGCATTTAATTCAAAAATTGAAGCCGTGTGTTTTTAAAAAGGAGGAAAAGGAAATGTATTGAAATAGGAATATTTTATGGTTAAGAAGTATGAAAGGAGGATAATGTACATTGTGATTTTACATAATCTCCTAGGAACTCTACGAGAAGCTAAAAACTTATCAAACAACAATAAATAGAAAATAAAAACAACTGATATTACATGATTGATTTTTTATTTTCTATCCATCAAAACTCTTGAATTTTGAATATAATCCGTCTATCGACGGATTCAAGGAGGCCAATGTCATCAATTGATTGATCTTGCAATATGTTATCATCGTCAACGGAAATATTCAAATCCAGGGATATGCAAGGGGTTGTGTCCTCCATTAATGCAGCACCGGAACCAGCACCAGAACCAGCATTGTTTTCTTCTTCATAAGGCCCATCTGTTCTCTGCTTGATTGGAGGAGAGCAGGCTCTAGATCTTGAGCTGAAGCTTTCACAGCTCAAAATGATGATAGCATCACTAAGGCCAACTTCTTGACCATTGGAATTGGTTATTCTTCCACTTTCAATAGCTCTTTTGAAACCAATTTGAGAGCAATAATCTGCTTGCTCAACGTCTTCCACTAAGAAAACTCTACGTGGATTGTATGATGCTGCCTCAGAAAATCTCTCGATATAGCTGCAACTTTGTTCATCTCTTGATCTTTTATTTCTACAATCTTCGGTCGAGTCTGCTCTTGTAGAAGAAAAACTGCTTAAAGAAATTGAAATGAAGCTGTCATGGGAGCCAAAAACTAGCCTGGCCAATTCTTTAGCTATCTTCTCTTTAGCTTCCACATCAACTCCTTGAAAGAACAACCAAGTTTCTTCTTTGGACTCACTGTTTTTCATCTTCCCCTTTCTTCTTATCATGCCAGACCGGCATTGCAAGATAGTGCTTGCTATTTCAGGGATTATATCTCTCTGCCATGGCACTTTTTTCTCCAATGCAATGGATAGGATTTTCAAGTTCTCAGCATTTAGCTCCTTGAACTTGTGGAGATACACCACTTCCATGACATCACTTGATGAAGTTGAGTTTGGAGTAGAATTAGGATTTGATGAAAATGGTAATTGTTTGGTATGATCTTTATGTTCTGGAATGAACATTCTCAAACTTGGTTCATTAATGCTACACTTGTTGAGAGTCCCTGTACCAAGCCAGAAAGGGTGGTCCCTCAATGACTGCTTGGGTTCAACAATGGGCCACCCATTGTGGGTTTGTTGAAAGATAGGGTATTGCTGGTCATATGAAGTAGAAGAAGAAGGTGATACAGAAGAAAATGTGAGGGTTTTCTCAGAAAAGTAGTGTTGTCGGTGGATTGAATTGCAAAATGAGTTCCATTTTCTGCAAAGATCTTTGATTGACATAGAGTTCTGGAAGAGAGAAAACGAGAAATTAGAGAACAGTCATCGCTCAAGACGTAAGCTTCGAGCTTCTGACTACATGTATACACTTTTGAATTATTGAAGAATCAAATGCGATTAACTTGTTATAATTACCTGATTATCACTATTTTGTAAGTTTTTCTCATTTTTGCATTGTTGAAGCCATGCAGGAAGGCCAGAAGTTGTGGAATCACTTTCACAGGTGTTAGTTGGTAAGCTTCGAGCTTCTGACTCAAACTTGGCTGAACAATCAGCACAGCAAGTGAGCTGTTTATCTTCCCCACCTTCATGTATAATCCAGCTGCTAGACCCATTTCCAGCTTTGTTGCTAGTGGACTGACATCGTAGATCACTGAAAAATAAAAAAAGAAGGTAAATGAGGATGTTATTAGACTTTGTTGATCGTTTAAAGAAAAAGATAAATGATGAAGTTGATGAAGCTACAATTGATATTTGTCACTGCTTTGAAACTCCTTGGATTTTTAAAAGTGCAACTTGTATGGTGCCCATTAATAAAAGCTAAAAGACCAAAAAAAAAAAAAAAAAACCTATATACATCTCCTTCCTGTCTCCTTGCCCAAGAAAAAAGTGATGAATTTTTGACATTTTAGCATATTATAAATCACATTAAAACTCTGTGTATATAGCTTTTCTTTCCCCTAACTTGAATTTTGAGTTTCCAAAAGAGAAGGAAAATGGAGTAGGAACTTCATTTCTTTTCACTGGTCCGACATCTATTTCTTTTTTCTTTTCTAAAAGCAGTTTGAAAAAGAAAACTCGTTTACTTAGTTCAGAAGAAATTCAAATAATAGAAAGCAAGAATATAGACCCCCATAATGCATACAATTACATGCAACTTTAGCAACTGTTTACCTGTCACTGATGAGACTCAAGCGCAAGCTGCCTGCAGGAATTGTAAGTGGATGGAGGCCCAAAACAGGACCTACTGATGGATGGCCTGATTTACACTTCATGTAAGTTTGGAAAGTGGCAATCCCCATAAGCCAAAATCTTCCATTAATATTCTCTCCAATTCCACAAGCTAATTTGCCAAGCTCTATGATCATGTATTCCATTGGACAGAAAAAACACCTTCCTTGCTCACTTGATGAACTACTAGCCCTATTCTCAATAGCCCATTTGAGATCTCCCAAATTCAAAACAACTCCTTTGCCCATGTAGCTTCTCACTTGGATTTTAAGCTCCTCGAGTTTATGTTCTACCTCTACCCTAGAGAAATGGCCAAAAGAAGAAACTGGGATTGTTAAAAACTTCACTTCCCTCAAAGCCTCAGGAACATCTCCCCTTTGAACCTTATCAATGACTCCTTTCACCAGAACTTCTATACTGGCCAGAGACTCTCCAACAATAACAAAACTTCTCCTCCTTTTGTTCACTAAATTCTCTATGACACACATCACATCTTCGTTTTTAATTGGATCTGAAACTGTTGCTCTTGCTCCAACTTGACTTGAAGTTGGAGACTGTGAAAGGACCAAACCATTGCTTTCCTTGGACTTGCTACTCACAGAAGGAGCACTTTGTGAACATATTTCTAAAGAAACAGCTTGCTCAACATTGCTTTTCACTTGAGTACTAGAGAAACCAGCTTCTCGCATGACTCTACTAACACTAGGATCGTCTAAAATGGATATTATGAGCTGCTCTAACTCTATTTTCACTGCAAGGAGTGGCTGCTGCTGGTTTTCAATAGAGCCACGCCGTTGGTGAGCCTGAGCGCGCTTAAAAGCTGCTACCAAGGCATTAGAGATTGAAGGGAACTGCTGAGAGTGAGCACCTAATATGGGGCTTGAAGTTGAAGCTGGGAGCCGATTAAGCGCGACGTTGAAGCAAAGCTCAAGGGCTTTGCACTGAAGAGGATGAGAGTGCGACTGAAGGCAAGCTGTTCTAAATAGGCCAGTGGAGGCAGAAAGCATGGTGTTAGCAACATGGAGAGGAGTGACTTGGGCATGGCCTCGCCTTCTAGCAAGGGTTACTGCTTGTTTAATAACACTTGCTGCGTCTGCCGTCAGAGCTTGTTGCACTGTACAACCTCCTGCTCTCATCTTCTATCACAGCTTCTTGTTATAATCCACAAATAAAATATGAAACCGAAAGAAGTTTAAGAATAGAGTGAGATCAAGAAAGGTTTGTTGGCTAGGGATTCTAGTATCATATGCTTTGTATGATCTGAGCTAATTCTGGAGGAAGAACTCATCAATTAAGAAGGAAAGAGATATATTTGAATGGTTTGTGCAGGTTTAAGAGTTCTTTTTTTTTTTCTTTTAGGGTTTGACAGAGAGGGTGTGATCATATATATTTGCATCTATTTCTAGTATGCAAGTAATTAATTCCCATGGAAGTTGTTGGTCGACTACCTGGAGAGATATAGAGGGGGAGTGTGTGAAATATATGGAAATTGAGGTATGCTTTTCTTGTAGGTGAGGTAAAATTTAGGGTCCAAAGTCGATTTTGTAGTGGAAAGTGGAATGCATGTGCTGACAAGCAGGACAAATGCACCAGTATCAAAGGCAACTCAGCTTTTGCCCTATGTACACCTCTCTCTCTCTCTTTCTCTAGATCTCTCAAATTTGATAAAGATATGGTTTCGCTAAGTGGGTCTCTCTCTTTTATGCAACCATTAAATATCAAATTAGTTAAGTTATTAACCAAAAAATCAACAGCCATATACCACCCGTAGCCAGCAAATTAATCTCACCTTTGAGCACATATATTATATTAACTCATTTAGCCATATGATGAAAGCAACAGATCAATAAATGAAAGCCTACATTATAGTACTTAGTGCCCTTTCTGCTATTTAATATAGGAGGGTAAGTTAAAAGATAATCTCAACCCCATCTACCATTTCTTTATTTTCCTTTTCTTTTTCCATGGCAACTGTTAGAGTATTTACAATATATAAATAACTTAGATAGGTGCTCGTGCTTTCCCGCTGACCGGATAAAAATATTTTATTTTCAACATGAGAAAATTTTTAAATATTGGTAGCATGGTTTTAGATCAAGAAAAAGTTTAATTTTGAACTAACAATATGAAGTGTGTTTAATAAAAATAAATAAAAAACTATATATGCTAGCAAATATTAAAAAAAAAGCTTTAACACTATCCAAATATTGCGTCGAGAAGTTAAAATAAAGATGAATATTAAGATTTAATCTTATAATGAGCCACTTTTGAATTTTGTTTTTAACCACTCAACAACAAAGCTTTTCATTTTAAAAAAAAGTAATAATATAAACTACATTGAAAAAATAATTTTATAGTATAATTTCTCCTTTTCTTATTAATATATTTATCTTAAACAATCAAAGGAGGATGTTCAGATTCAATAGAGAACCATTTACTAGTTCCCAAACAGGGGTCAATGCTTACAAAACCTAGATTTGACCTCAAAACCATTACTTGTTAAAAATATGGCCAAAAAGATCATAGTTCCAGGTTTTATATATATAGATGATTTGAAATAAGGGTAAAATGAAATCGTTTTAATTTTTTTAAAAAATCTTTTCTAAAAATTTTAACATGGACATACTAAAAAATATAAAAACACACCACTCATGCATTGTCATAGGGGATTTTTTGTAATCCTTTTTCAAAGACATGCAGAGGAAAGAAAATTAATAAAGTTTAATAAAAAATCATAAAGAGTTGTAAAGAAAGAGCACTTGTTGATATAATCATAAAAATATTTTAATAAATTCAAATTAAAAATAAATCAAAGCAAAGGCCTTTACTTTAAGGCCCATATACTATTTTAAGTTGCTGGCCCAATAACTTAAGCCCATTTGTTAGTCCATTAGTTTAGCCCAAAAACCTTATACACACACATACACACATATCTAACAACGTTTTTATTCATTTTCCCTTTTTTCTCATGAATGCTCTTTCCCTTCTCTCAACTGCATATTTCTACATAACCTATAGCTTACAAATCGATCATACTATCCCTTATATTTGAGTAAGTTTTCTTCTATCTTGATATATAGTGTAGCTATGGGTTTCTTTCCTTTACACAAGTTTGTTGAAAATTTAGGGTTTATGTAATGTTGATTGATATGTATGTGGTTTTGTTTGAATTGATTTATGTATGGAATAATATATGTGTATGGATATGAATTAAAATAAAGTATTATGAATAAATTAATATGTATTTAAAGAACTTTAATATTAGAGAGAAAGTATGAAAGATTTGTGTAGAGGAAACTAGCATTGCATTTTGGGAAATCTATGTTGAGATTGAAGATGAGATAATTATAGTTTAGTCTATAATTTTTTAAAATTACAATTTTACTCCTGCATTCTAGAAAAATTACAGTTTAGTCTATATTTGCATCCATTTTGTTTTGGTAGCTCATATATAATTGTGTCTTCTTCTAGTAAAATAAATTCCTCTAATTGTTTTATCTTCTCTCGAACTTAGTCTCATCATTAGTGTTGTTTTGCTAATTTTAGGTGTCACCTTGATCAATTTAAAAATCATCTCATCTAGAATTTGGTATTGTTTTTTCTTATATTGAGAGAATCTCTAGGTTGTGCATCTGTTTGTGGTTTTAGTATCCTTGTGATTTTATCGCTACATTTTGGTTTTGGCTGAGAGTGTTTTGCTCTTATACTACCATAGCTAGCTTTGTATGTCTTTTTCTTGTCTTTACTTTGTGAATAATTAGATTTGATTGTTGATAATCCAAGGTCTATATATGTTTTTTCTATGACTCCCAAGTTGAGACGGTCCCCATCCTTATTATAATTAGATTGTGGTTTTTAGAGGGGAAAAAAAGAGCCATGATGAGAATAGGAGTCGGAAGAAAACAATAAGAGACATTGATCATTAAAGAAGAATATAGGAAAAACTAAATTTTAAAAGTGAAAGATTAGATCTTTGTGACTATGAGATTTTAGGCTGAGATAGTCTTGAATATTTTAGTGTGGGAAATTAAGAAATTTAGTTTTCAAAATAAAAAACCTTCGGATCCTAGTTCATAGTTCGATTCAATTTAACCTCTTATTGGAGTTTAACTTAGGTATATTTTCTTAGTTTAGATGTTTGTAATAATTCTTTTTGTGATATGTAATTGTTTGTAAGGCCTATTGTGATATAAAGTTGTTTGTGTTCATGAATCTTTAAATGTCATTAATATTATGATATGCAATTGTCTATGTATATAAAACTCAAAGATGTCACTATAATGGTTAAAAGAGAATGTTGATAAACTTTTGGACTACAGGGTTGGATTCTAAATTATTTTAAATTACTGTTTTGGTACAGATGGTTTCATTCACCTTGTATATGCTTACAAAATTGGAATCTTTGGATTAGATATATGTTAGCTTTGATAGTTACTTGTTATAAAAAAATTGCTAAATGATAAAATCTATTGACACTAAAAAATAAAGGATGGGAAGTATCTTGGAATTTTATACTACTGGTAAAGGTTGTTTTAAGTTTGTTTATCCTTTGTTTAACTTTAACTGTGTGCAACTGTGGAGAAGTTTATGGTTTTTTTGTTGATATTTCCTACATTATAGATTTGGTAGTCCTTTTTTCATGTTCTTTAAAGTCAGTTTAAACTAACCAAAGTACATCTTCTAAAAGAAGATTTATGTATTTCTCAAGTCCTGTGTTTTACAAATTATTATCTTTCATTTAAAAATTATGTTTTGGCCGAACCCTTTGATAGTTTTTCTCATATTTTATTTGATGAGTCTTTGGTCATCTATATATTGTTACCACATTAAGCTTTTGTTTAAAAATGAAATTTGCATAAGTACATTACCATTTTCTAGTTTGTTTGCTCTGAGTTTCAATCGTATCAAAGTCACTCATCTTGCATGTTGGACCTTGAAACAAGTTTACAAGGCTTGTCAAGTGTTGACCCACCCCAAGAAACCAAATAGGTTGACATTCAAAAATTTTCAAAACAATCCATCGTTGTTTTTAAAAATCATATCCAAAATATTTTTGCTATTCACTCTTGCTATTTAAGGTAAACAGACTTAACATGAGGCATTGCTTTATATATTAAGATACATAACCTATTTCTTTGATTTTAAAAATAAGTCTTAGAACTAGAAAAAGTCCAATATTCACCAAGAGATTGGGGGTATTGGCCTCTTAAAAAATCTCAAATATTGATGATAATTAGTTGTCCACTAACTATCATTATACAGATATAATTCATAGCATCGATGTATACAACACTCATGAGGGGAAACTAATAAAAATTGGATTATAAAAAGGTGATTTTTAAATAACACATTTTTAAGATAAGTGAACCCTAAAAAGGTTATTCATCAAAACTTAATCCATAATAGACTTTCATGTTACTAGATCCTATTCCAAATAGATGAGCTCATGATGGTCATTGCTTGGAAAGGACTGGAGCATACAATCTTCATTCATTTAGGAAATATGAGTGAATCATAAGTATTATAGGAATAATGAATCTTAATAAGGCATTATTCATACACTCTTCCTGGGATCTAGGTTGGGTTTAATAAGTCCAATATAAGTCCATTGATTATTCATTGGTATGACTTAGTAAACTATTAGTCACATGTCATGATCAGGAATAACCAATTGTAGACATGTCTATTCACTAGTTGTTATCGAAAGATAATAATTGGGAGAGACAAAAATAAACATCTTTGGGTTTAACTCATTGCAATACACTCACTATCATTCATATAAATAGATCATTTATAGATTAAGCATAATAGACTATTAGAAATAAAAGACAAGAGTAACAATACATCTTACCTTAAGTACAATGATTTAGGATGAAGATATATGTCATATAGCATAATCAGTTCATTACCTTAGAGCTCAAGGTTTAGGTTTAGAACTTAAGGTTTACGTTTTATATTTCAATCTACCACCTAGTTAATTATGTTCCATTTAATTCTATTTGCATGGCCATATATCTTTAAGGCTAAGAAATGGGAAAGATTTCCCCTGTTACATGAATCCAATTTTCATTTCATCCATGAAAAGCTATTTTTTTTCTCAACAATGCTTTTATCATTTAATCTAATAGCCTTCTATGAAATATAAATAGATTTGATGAATACTGATAATTATTGAATAGAGTATTATAGAAATCCTAGCTATTCTAAGCTTAATAGTAGGAAATTTCATTGCTATTA
This sequence comes from Populus alba, assembly GCF_005239225.2. Classification (NCBI taxonomy): domain Eukaryota; kingdom Viridiplantae; phylum Streptophyta; class Magnoliopsida; order Malpighiales; family Salicaceae; genus Populus; species Populus alba. The sequence continues at coordinate 18,963,190 of NC_133289.1, forward strand.
CTCAAACAAGCATGAAAAGCATACTTGCATATTCGTTCATAGGTCAAATTGGATATGCAATTGATGGAATAATTATTGTAGACTCAAATGAGGGATATGCAAACACTAACTTATATGTTCTTTTGTATCTCCATGGATCAAGGAATTTTTGCTTGTATTGTAATATTTGTTCTACACACCAAACTAATAATATTTAAGATTCTACAAAATTTCACACGATACTCTCTTCATTCGATACATTCTTATTGTGAACTAGGTTGTTAATATCTTACCTAACTATATTTTTATTGCATGTTTCATTAACCTTTGAGACAAGATTAAAATTTTATATCTATGTGTTAACTTGAGGTGGCATGTTAGAGTATTTATTGTATATAACTACATTTTCTTATGTGTATTTGTTTTTATGGTGGCTAGTTATATTATGCCATATGGCAATTTAATCTCTTGTAATCATAATATAAACTCACTTATGCATTATATAAAGGTAAGTAGTTTATAGATATAGAAAAATCCTTTAAGCAACAACTATTTATATGTGCTGAATTAATGTTGACTAATATAATTGGAAAAATAAATTTGTATTTTCAAATAAATTCAAATTGAATTTCACTTAAAATGGGAGAGATTAAAGCCTAAGAGGGAATTAAGGCTTGCCATGATTTTTGGCACCAATTCTTTTATTGTATTACTTTTAAAAAAAAAAAAAAAAAGATTTTCTAGGTTTTGAGGAGTTCTATACAAGTCCAATGCATACTTTGATAAAAACAAGCATATTTTTTTTTATCAGATTATTGGATAAAGTTGTGAATTAATCAAAATAATATAAAGGATTAATTATATAGGCTAGTCAGTTGGCTGTAACAGCTGTTTTTATTTTTAGATTCAAATTAAGCTTGGAAAGGACTATTTTGGATTTTTCTTTATTTTTCTTGTTTTTTTTAATTATTTTTCCATTCAGATTATGATTTTTAATTTAGTTAGGATTTTTACTAATTATCACTTTTTTTCTTGCATTTAAACAACCTTGTAGGATTTTATTTTTTTTTAAAGAGAATTTTATGCAAAAAAAAAAAAAAAGAGAAGATTTTTCTAAACACATCAGAGTTTTCTCTATAATTTTCTCTCCAATCAAGTGCTATAACTTTAGACTAGAGAATCCTAGTTTATTTTCTACAGTTTAGGAACGTAAGATTTTGAGGATTAAAGAAATATTAGGGTTATAAAGACTAATGAGTTCATTAGTTGTTATACTCTTACTAGACTTTATTTTCAGTTTTTAAATTAATTCTTGTTATTCTCGGTGATTAGATATATCAGCTACATCTCTTTGATTTCATATTTTATAGTACTTTAAGACTTGATTAATAAGCCACACATTAAAAAAGAAATTAAAAAGGGTGGGCATTTTGGAATTGCACCTCAATTTCACTTGAAAATTTGGCTTCGAAAATTGGTGGCTAAAGAGGGAATGTGACATCTTTTTCACCATGCCTCAAAGACGAAGACCTGAAAAGAGAGTGGGGGACTGTGTGTCTGAAGGAATCGGGAAGCGTGTACGATTTTCTTCCGGACTCGAAGACAAGGAATAAAGTGTATCCATTAGTAGAATATATTTATGGCACATTTGCAATTATATTCACAAAACTTGAAGCTTATATATATATTTATATATATATATTGCATGGGGATTGTTAGAACTCACACAAACATTCCCTCGTTTTATCTCTCTCTCTCTCTCTCTCTCTCTCCCCCCATTATTTCATAAAGTTGGAGCTTTATGATTCCCCCCTTTGATTCAAAAACGAACAGATTAAATCATCAATGTAAAAAACTTGTGATCTCATCCGGGTCCAAGGGCAATGTTTGATGAGTTTGGTTAGATTTCTTTTACATCTCTTCATTTCATCTTTAGCCTGATGGTGGAGCCGAGGGGAGCCAGACGGGCGATCGGCCGCCCCTCCTTAAAAAAATGTTCCATTTTGAAGATATATGTCGTCCGCATATATATATATATATATATATATATATATATATATATATTAATTTGTCTATGAATGATCATGAGTACTTGTCCTAAAAAAACAAAAAACTTGGGCATGGTACAACTTATGGTGAAGGAAGAAAACAAGCTAATAATTCAGTTATTTTTTTTATTTATTTCAATATTCACACCAAATAATTTTTTTTTTTTATCTCTCATTAACTATTACTAATAATTTTATTTTATTTTCTCTTTATTTTAATTTATAATTTAACCTTCAATTTTATTAATATACCAAATATCATTGAAAAACTAATTTTTACCTTCTTATAATCATTCACTCTCTCTCTTTTAATCTAGTATCAAACACCACCTTACAGTACTGACTTTATTCTTCTAATTGTCCATTCCCTTTTGACGATATATATTTCCTTTAAATCTAATATGAATTCGACTTGAAGGACCACCCTCTCGTATCCTATATATATAGTGGGTTTTTTTTTTTTTTTTTTTTGCAATGGAGTGTTCTTGTTAGAGTCCGGTGGTTGCAGTGAAGAGCACTTACGATGTTATTTTATGGAATATTTGGAGTGCAAGAAATTAACAAACTAATTTTTAAAAATATCATGCCAGTAATTTGGACTATAATATTTGAAATTATTTTATGATTTGTCTAATTGGTTAAAGATTATGGATGCAAATTTTTTATATACCGAGAATGATCTATTTAAAAGCCAAAATAGTATTTTGGAGTGTACAAACAAGTGATGATACAAAAAATTTCAACTTCAGTTCTTTTGTGTTTATATTTTGCTTACTTTATCTATTCGAAACAATGCTTTTACATGTAACTTTAATCATTTTTTCTAACTTGTATATCATTGTCATTGTCTTAATGCTAGACAGGTCTTTGCAATAAAACACCTCGACTATTAAAAAAAAATAAGATAGCCCTAGCTAGCTAGCTAGCTAGCTAACTTACTATATATTATATGATTATATAACAATATATCTCGTACTACGAGATTCACTTCATGCATTTTGTATATGAATTCGGTAATATAGAGTCAATTAACAAATTCAGAATAATTTATATACCTAAAATGAATATCTCAGAGCCTCATGTTAAGACATATAACCAATAACAAATAATAGGTGTTTGATTAAGATTTATAATGGTTATCAAGCACAAGTGCAAATTTTCTGGTGACCAAATTTTATAATCTTAGAATAAATTAAGGAATTAATGTGTACATGAACTTAGGTTAATTTTCCTGCTCTGTTGGTGATTAGCGTAGCTTGTGCGCCCGCTGGTGAGTTAGGTTTATATGGTCTTACTCCTAGCTAGCGTGCCTTGGCATAGAAAGGAGAGCTACACTACTACTCCCACCATATCTACAACATGCATTTCAAATATAAATTAACAAATCAACGAAACATATTTTGTTTACACGGCAAACGAGAGATCTCCCTTTCATTCCTCAATCATCTTCGACTTTTACCTGTTTCATTTCATAGAAATACCCTTGGAAAATTAGTGTTTAGTGCTGGTAATACTTTCAGTCTATACATTGTCTCCTTGCAAGAAAAGTAGGTCAAAAAAGAAAATGTTTGAGAAATCCAGAAGGAGAAAGAGAGGGTGATCTAACTAATAATAATAAAAGTTAATGCTGATGCAAACTAGTACTGCATCTTTATAAGGTCATTTCCATGAAGAACTATAGTCTAGCCAGCAAGTTCCAGACCATCATAGAAGAGCGTTATGTTTCGTTTATAAGGCCAGGAACTGGCAAGAAGGAAATGCCAGTCACTTGACAGGACAAGACATGACACGAGTAATAACAAGAGTTAGTTTGTCATCGTTGGGAATGTTTCAAATTCCACTGCCTTTGTAAATGCGACACGGTTCCTAGTAGATATTCTCATATTTTGTTGTTTCTTACCCTTTTTGTCAACAAATATATTAGAAGCTATTGTGTCCATACTTGGGTCAGGGATGCTAGGGGGTTCCATCACATATTCTAGCAAGCAAAGCTTTTTTTAGATTCTACCACCAATTTATGTATAGGTATTTCCAACCAAACCATGAATAGAAATTTTTTATTATTGTTGCCGTCGTTTGAACGACAAGAATAGGATTTAAACTGAAAACCTTCGAACCAATCATCCATTAAAGAGAAGCTCTAACATGCATAAAAATGAAATCTCTGTGTGGAATATGATGAGGCACAGCCAGTTTCTTTTTGAATATAGCTGTATAAGAAACTTAAAGAGTCCATGCTTAGTATATAACAAATAACCTAAACTTCTGACTGTTTATTCTTTCTCAGTGAGTCTCACGGTCACCAGTCAAAAAGCTTCTCTCTTTGTTGGCCTAAAAAGACATACAAAGCGCACCAAATAATTTGAACAACAAAGCATACGGCAATACTATAAAAGGAGAGTTTGAATGAAAGAAAGGAATATATATAGTTGCTTAGAACACACCCTAGCTAGCTTATTACTCTTTCTATCCCTCGCCAAGAACAGTTAACTTTGTTTTAAATAAAGGATGATAACTGTAACAAAAGCCATTCACAACTGTTTACTTCTTGCTAAATCGATATACGTTTTGGGCAAACCAAAAGAAGTTTGTCAAAGTGAAAGTTAGGGCAATATCTTTTCTCTTCTTTCACCATCGAAACCTTTAATTTTTGAGGGAACACATTGCATTAGAGACCCTTATACTTGCTTCTTTTCTCTTTTGCTTAAAGTAAAGCACTCTCTCATAAAGCATATATTAATAAAAGTAAAATATGGCATTATCTACTCAAAAGGGTCGCTCATTTTATGCTTTTAAGCTTCAAATAAGCATCTTTGGAGTAATACGTGGCCATGTGGATGAAAGCAATATCCAAGGCAGGGAACAGAACTCCGAAAGAGAGATGGAGAGCATAGTTATTAGTTTTTTCTACTGGGCGGCCAGACTTTAAAGGTTTCATGGAGAAAAAGTTGCTCTAATTTTGACATGACAGCCTTGTTAATGTAAAGGTGATGGAATTACGTACCACACACTCCTTTTCCTAAAAGTTTGCATTATCTTATGTTTATATTACGTAGTCCTACTTTATGCTTAGCATCTGCCATATATATATATATATATATAAAAACAACTAGCTAATGATGTTTCATTAACTTGGAAAGCCCGGCATGATGGAGATTTAGTTTCGTAGTTTAGCCTAAATCCAATGCACTAGATTGAAGCCACTGGTGGTTTTCTTGCTATATATTAATCAATGGTTGCTCTTGATAGGTAGTTTCGCCCAAGCTTCTGTACTCTTACATCATAATCTCGAGCAAATGAGGGGAAGCTTTGATTCATTACCAGTCATGTTGAGGATGGCTAGCTAAGGAGATCCTAACTGTAATTTGCGTTACACAATATTAATGCTATTTTCATGGAAGACGGGGATTTTATTAATCACCTGACGGCTGGGTTTGAATTTTATCAATAATAGAGCTAGTTATTTATAGCATTTGAATCATAATCGTATCTGAAACTTACCGTGGTTGAGTTTAATGGACTATGTTTCACAATTCTATGGAAGAGTTACTTGGAAGGAGCTTGTAGCTGGGTTTGAAAGTGCCGTCCAAATAATTAAAAGATGGTATTGATTCTTTGCAATCCGCAGACACGCCGTAGCATTTCACATCCCACCTCCAATATTACACTTACAATATGCTCCCTCTCTCATCTTCTAGTGCATTTCAACATCCTACACTTTGATCACAAGCACGCAAATGCCAAAATTTCTTGAGATTGAAACTACTTCGTACCTCATGAGGTTCTTTGAGATTATTTGGTAAATTATATACCGAGGAATAACCCCGTGACATGGATACAGTCTACTGTCCACTTCTAGTAATGTCACCAAACCAATTCTATGCATATACATGTATACTTGAGATAAATGCAAAGGCAGGGGTCAGGAGCACTGGCAAACTGGCCCAGTACCGTGCTAAACTATTTGACTTCTTGGAAATACCTGTCAAACTAAATCCAAATGATCCCGATAAATTTTGCACTGGTTAATTGTCAACAAGCACAGTTCACGCATGATCACAATATTCATGGAAGCAGATATATATATATATATATATATATATATATATATATAGAGAGAGAGAGAGAGAGAGGGATGTACGAATGCAAACGCATGCCAATGACAGACAAAGTAGGCGCTAGTAGAAACAGAGATCAATGGCTATGTTATGAGTACAAAAAATTATAAATTTAAGCAAAAATTAACTATTTTGGAGGAAATAAAAGCAGAACGCAAGAACTCACATTAATCAGGTGGCCCCTATATTCTTTTTAACAAACAAAGAACAGAAGACTCTGAAGCTTCGGGTCTAATAGTTACGCAGAAGAATATTGTACATTATTGCTATCCAGATCATCCATCCATGTATAGTCAAACTACAAAGGAAAAATGAAAGAAATAACAGGAAGGAGAGATTGTTAGTTTAACCTGTCTTGTACAATCTCTCACACTAGAGCTCGCCCATCTTGACGATCTGAAGACCCTCCACCATAATCATTCTGAAGTAGAGGACCAAGTGCGTTCCTAACAGAGGATCTCTGCTTACTAGTCTCCTCAACTATTGCCAATCGAGCACTGCCACAAGCTTTTGCATTTGGGAAACCGATTGTCCATCGCCCATCTGCAACTTGAATGAATTCCTTCATGTTGTAGCTTCTATTTTTACCCCCATTTATTCTGGGTTCAAACTCTCTTATCCTGAGATGCAGCCATGTAGGCTGATCCTCGTCTATCTTTGGCTGTCAGGTAGGGAAAAAAGTCACAGCAGTATATATTGTTGATAAAAGAGAAATTAAAACCAGTAACCCGATTAACTTGCTCAGAAGTTAAAAATCTTAAAACAGGCAAAATGCAGAAGTTAATAATGGAAACCTAAACATGGCACAAAAAGGAGAATAACTGACACATAGGTAAAGATGGTAAGAGACTGTCAAGGAGATGTCAGGAAAAAAATAGTGATGCTTTTCAGAGCACAGAAAATAAGTACTCAGAGGAAGCTTGCCTCAACTACTATCATAAGAAACAAAGCTAAGGGAGCTGATGATATCCTAATTTCAACCCCTACTCATTCAAAACTTGTTGCAAATAACTTCAAGGTTTTGATTCTCCTTTCATAACTTGTATCTCCTTCCCTAAGTCCAAGTCATAAACCTCACAAAAACCAGTTTCCCTGATGTAAATTGGTTGTTAACACGCAAGAAAAGCTTTGTATCTCCTTCGTTCATGTACATTTGGCATCTCCCTTAAACTCTTGAAATTTAAATTTTAACACCTAACAATATAAATGGTTTATATTCAGGAAATTTCTATGTAAAGAAATGTAAAGTTAAATCCATAGGTTAAGCACAAGTTAGAGACCATATATAATAATCTACATGTGTTTTATTGCAAAACATGCACAATTAGAAATTGAAAAATGTTTGTAGATTAATGGAAGAGCTACGGATGATACTGAGATTTAAGAAAGTACAAAAGATCTTGTACACTTTCTAGAAAAGTGTATTTTAACACCATTTAACTCTCTGATACAACAAGCATGACCAAGAAGAGATAGCTCTTTCCAGAACCCAACTAACATCATGACAACTGCCTGTGTCAAATTTCAGAAAAAAGCTAGTAAAGTGTTTACATCTTGCTTATCCTGCATTCAATTTGTCACTGATTTACTCTTAAAGAGTGGCATCACTCCAGTCCACTGAAATTTTAATCGCTATGAAGGCAGTCTAGGCAAATAATCCAAATGAAATTTGCTCAACAATGAGACAAGTATTTGCCAAAGCCAATCGAGAAGGCCAACACCAGCCTTGGTTGGCAACAGTGCAAAGCAATTTCATTGATTAGTCTAATCATACCAAGTTCTAAACATCCATGCAAGGTTCATTATCGTCGCAGCAATATTTTTCCCTGCAGAACTAAAGTTTGACAGTGTCTGGACTTACACTCAATCCTGCCAATGGAGCAATGGCAATTACAACCCCTCTTTGACTGCGGAAGGGATGTTTCTCCACAAGAAGCAATTTCCCAGATATTCCCCTTGCCACGGGTATCAGGTAAATATCTCTGATTCCTGCATTTGAGAAGGCAATCCTGCAAGGGATTCCTGAGCCTGCAAATGTTTCACAAGTGAAAAAATGAAGACATGTTGGAGATTATGTTGAACGGGGAGTGGAAGGTTAATGACTCCCAACCTAAGGAAACCTCCGACCCAAAGCTAGCAGATGAAAGACCTGAAGCTAGGTTCTTCGCAGAATCAAAGGGAAGGACCACTATGGAGTCCAGTGAGGACTTCTCGAGAAACTCTCCTTTGGAAATAAAAGCCTTCAACTGAAGATGCAGAATGAAGACCTGCACGTATTATCGTTATGTGGTCTCTAACATCCCAGAAAATTTAATGTTAAATGTACAGTTATGAGGAAATGTAAACAGTTTCCCAATGCTTGCAAAATGTCAAAAAGGGCTCAATAGGCAAACGGAAAGCAAAAGGTAGTAAAAAAAGCAAAAGATGTTTGTGGTAAGAGATTTTTCTCTTGCAAAACTGTTGAGTAGACAAAAACTGAACTGAAGCCGAACATAAAAGCATTTAAGTTCAGAAATCTAGAGTAAAAGCAGAGGAAAACATGCTAAACACATGGCTAAAACATAATGTTCTAGCTCTGAACTTGAAGAGGCTGCACGAAAGATTCCCAAGAACATGAAGAAAGGTTGCAATGCAGCATCTCTTGCCAAGAATTTGATAAGAATAAATGGTAAAAACCTTCACTACATCCACCATTCTTTGCCAAGCTACATGGGAAGAGGTTGCATCACCTGCAATGTGTAATTACTTTATTTTCCCTTTATGCATGGGATAGAACTAAATATAAATGAAAATTTTCAATCAAACCAAAGAGAAAAGGAACACAAAAGTGCATTTTACCATCAGCAATCTGGCAGATTGTGAACTCTAGAAGGAAAAGGGGGTCTTTGGATTGTGATGATTCCTCAAGAGCTGTATGGATCATCAAAATAGATCAAATGAGTTCCACCAAAATAGACTATCACATCCCATAAGATCCCTGCTGTATGAAGCAGTTCTTGTCCCTTGTCAAATTAACATACAGCTACCTGTTTTACAGCTTGCCCATTCATTTCTCAACACATCCATGATATGATCAAACCAGCATCCATCAAGTTCTTTCTCGACGCATATGCAGGACCGCTCATATGAGGTCTGTTAATGAGAACTAGAAGATATAAAATTTTAGAAAGTTTGAGACATGATTATAAAGAAACTCCAAGAAACACTTACTCCAAGTTCAGAGGATGTTACCCTTTCAATAAGCACACAAATAAATTCAAGAATGGATAACAGTAAACGAGGATACTACATTGCTATGTATTTGAGGTAATTCAGTCTTCTTACATTAAATTGATGGAAATTGTGTTCATCAAGCCTGATTCCTTGAAAAACCAGTAGCTTTCGCAAGAACCATCCAGTATGCCACTTTATTTGCACAGTGGTTGGTGGTTCACTTGCTAAAACATTCAATAATGCATTTAAAATCTGAAGAATTTGAAAAAAAAAAAAAAACAACAATAATAATAATAAGATAGCAATGATGGTAAGTTCATGATGAAAATGAAAGTCAAAAGGCACCAAGCTATAAATGATTAGATATTAATCAGGTGGAGAGCACAAAGGGAAGTGTAGAGCATAGAGCATACATTTTATTCAGGCCTAAAATGGAAGTTTTAAGGAAACACTATGTTGTAAATATACCTGAGGCATAAACTTCACGAGTATACTTTCCTCCATTACCTGTGGAGCTGAGATATATTAATTCGAAAAGTGATTTTTTCAATAATATAGATTAAACACCAGAGAAACTGTTGACAACTGGTCATGTTAATTTAATGATCTCTCTTTCTCAATGAATTATTAAATTCATTGGTTAAACATTTCTGTTGGTATCAGACCTCAATGCCAGCTTCCATATTTCTAGTAATTTATGTGATGAGGAGCTGTTCTTCCTGTCTTAGAAGCCAAAAAAAAAAATTCATCACATCCAAAATGTTTTTCAAGGATGCATAGAGTCAAATGGTGGCTGGGAGAAATATGAACACATTACAGTAAGTCAAATACCCAGGTAGATGTAAGTGATTGATTGGATAGCAAGACAGAAAGCATGAAAGTTTCACTGAACCCTAAAAGCACAAAGCCAGCTGCACTCACTGTAACTGAATGTTTAATATAGACATGCCCAAAAAACAATGGCGCTACGGAATTCGTGTAGCAAACCACTTTATCTAGTCGGGAACTCAAGTTGCGATCTCAAGTCCTCCCCCATCCCACACGCACATGACTACAGCACACACAAATGATACCTCTGCTGCACTGGTTACTGTGCATGGCGATCATGCATCTCGAGACAAAAAGAAACAATTTTTCAACTTTCTAAATACACATTAGTTGAAGATAGGGAAGGTTGAAGAAACAGAACAGAAATCAAAGGGGACCACATATGTGCATCTCTAGTACCAGAAAGAACATAAAAAAGATCCATTTTTGTTGATATTTACCATACCATGCTGCATTGCACTTAGGCTAACCATTGAAGCCAGTAAATCCTCAAGATCTGAGAGGACAACAGAATAGCAGAAAGACAAATAAACAATGATGTTGATCCATTATGCTCTATCTTTAGTCCGCATAATTTAAGAAGCAGAAAATAGAAGATACCTTTACTTTCTGCTAAAGTAAGTAATAAAAACAGAGACGCAAGTGAGAGGCTGTGATTGTCAGACAAAATAAAATCCAGTATTCTGCCTCTGCAATTGGAAAAATTTTGTGGTGAGTACAAAGGAAAACATGATTGCAAAGATCATAATACAGAACAAAAATTATTTCATCTAGTTGTCAAACATAGCTTGTGAATCCAACATGCCTTAGACATCATATACAGCTACATGAGCAGCCTAAATTTCCAGGTATCATGCTGTACAATGTCTTATATCCAACAGCTAAAATCTAGCCAAAATTCCATTAAGTTTAGTCTCAAGTAGGATCAGCCAGGATTCAATGATCTCATTGAAAGTTATCAAGTGCAAGAGAACAAAGGTAATTGGAACCTGCACTTGGTATCAGAAAGAGAAAACAGCTCTCCCTTATCAATAGAAAATTCTCTCTTATTTGCATCAGTGAAACAAAACCCATATAATGTTACTTCTGTAAACCTTTGTGGGCATATGGTATCATCACCAGAGAAGCTTACAAAATCTAGTCCCAATTCCATTAAGTTTAGCCTCAAGTAGGATATACCAGGATTCAACTATCCCATTGAAAGTTATCAAGTGCAAGAGAACATAGGTAATTGGAACCTACACTTGGTATAAAACAGCTCTCCCTTAGCTATACAAAATTCTCTTATTTGCATCAGTGAAGCAAAATCCATAAAATGTTACTTCTGTAAACCTTTGTGGTCATATTGTATCATCAATAGAGAAGCATACAAGATGATAGAGATGATACATACTCTGGAAAATGCCTGTGAAGAGGGCTCCCATTGACACTTTCAGCACCTTCAGACTCGGTAGAACATGATGATTTTTCCATATCATTAAAATTACTGAAAAAAGCACTGCTCAAACACGCTTCCCAAGCTTCTCTCACACTTAAGGACATATAAGGGTATAGAAGAACTCCAGCCACATAGTTAACAATACTTTTTCCACCAATGACTTGAATAAGACAAGAAACTATATACAGAGAAGTGATTGGAGATAGATTTGAACCCTAAAACAAAAACAATGTGTTACTTACTTGATGCACAAAAGCTTCAAAAGAAAAGTTACAATGCATAAGATTACAATGCAATGATTTGGGTTCTTATAGTTCAATAGGTAGCTGGTTCTACTGGAGATAGAAAGGTAAATGAGAAAAGACATAGTCAAGATTCTGAGTGCACATGAAGGCAAAGCTAAGTACCACAACCAGTCAGACTATCAGTGAAACAGAGAGAGGAACATGAAAGAGTGAACCAAAAAAAGGATGCAATGTAAATGTGCACATGTGGAAGTTCTTTCTAAGAGAGTTTAGCCTCAACATTCATTGCAGTAATGCAGATGACAAATAATGAGAAAGACTGTGCAAGTGTTCCTTGCTTAAGGTATTTTCATCAGACCTCAAATCTGAAAGCACATTTGAGCATGCTTTCTGATGAATTGCAGGCTTAAAGAAACACAAGCATGCAAACATAGACTGACACACAAGAAAACATGATCTTAAAAGATATCAGAAATTGTTTGATAAAATTCAAAAAACAAATAGTCCAAGGAATTAAGAGGAAAGACATCTTACATCACTCTGCCTTGAATGAAGTAAAGGATGCAATATGGGAATGAGAAGCAAGTTGAGAACATTCTGCGTGACCACTTTACTCAAACGAGATTCACCAACATAAAGAATATCCTTTAAGTAGTACAGATCATCAACAATTCTATCAGTTTTTAAAAGTAGCTCCTTTCTTCTTTGATTAACACCCATCTCCCTGCATAAAAGGGAAACATTCTTCATATATATAGTTCTAAACAGCTAACAGAGTAGGATTGTTCAAATGATATAATATTCCTGAGAAATTGAGGGAACATACTCTAAAGCATGGACAAGGTTGTCTAGATGGGTACATTGCTCTTTCAAGTTATGAATCAAATCTGAGAAGTAACTTGAAACTGGAGGAGTTGTTATGAACTGATAAACCATATCATCACCAACTGCAAAACCAAAAGAGTAATGTTGCAAGCTATCAATGACCTATTCAACATTCATAAGGAAACAAGGATAATAATAAAATACCATTATATATATTGAGAGTCAATGCACGTATAGCAGTCTGAATCATCTTTTCCCCGTGCTGAGCAAATTTAAGAGCCTCGCTGTATAGGGGGAAAGAGACAACAGCATCCTGCAGTAGGATAAATACATAATAGATAGACTTAGGTCAGGCCTCGCAAAAAGGTAAATCTTATTGGTACAAAAACACAGAAAAAACACAATATTGTTGAATGCATGCAAGCATGAGTGCTGGAAAAACTGATAGCAGCTCCAATACATTATGCTTCCAATTAAAATGTACATGTGCATGTTTGAACCCCTGCTGTTCTGCTAAGTGAATTCAGCCCATGGACCTGGGTCTATCATTTATTTATTATGACAAAGGGGGAAAAAATGAATCATAAACCTTCAATTTAATCAAAATGATGACCCCTGATATTTCATAGAACATCAGATCAACCACACAAAGCATCCTTATCTGACAAGTATATAACAAAGGGGATTGGGAAGCGAAACTATTTTAGCTGTAGTTTAATTAAACCAATTTTCTAATTTGATTTCATTAGCATAACATTACACAAAGGGAACTTATGAAAGACTTTGACCTCTTAATTTTTTTCTCAAGTCTTCATAAAGAAACAAATATGTGCTTGATAACACTATGGCTGTGTGGAAGCATTCCACTCATAACTCAGAGGCTGTAGAAACAAATAATGCAAGAAAATAGAAAGAATAGGTGGTGAACTTTTACCCCATGAACCTTTACAAGAAGGCAAAGAGTGTCTCCATTTATTTTGTTGCTCACTGATCTGATTTAATAAAATAATTTCAAAAATAGGTCACAGAAAGGGGTTAGAAAAAATGTACCACCATTTTTATTGATAAATTCAAACCACGGAGAACCAATACCTAAGAAAATGCCAATGAAAGTCACAATGTTAAAGAGGTTGTGTGTGAGAGAGAGAGAGAGAGAGATTCACAACCTTAGGAAAGATATATAATATTGAGCTAGATCTCCACCATCAAATTTGTACGGATGTGTTATAATATTGTTGACATAGTCATTGCTTAAACAGTAGTCTGCATTACAGAATTACCAAATGAATCACTAAACTTGTTTCAGAAATAAGGAAGAAAATTCAAGCCTGTTCTCCATCATTGAAATGAATACATGAAACATAAAAAAACACAGTGAGGATAGATGGACAAATAATTATGTCATGTGCTACACATTTTAGAAATACAAAATGAATGAGAATTAGCTCTTACAGATTGCATATTCGCTATCCATGTTTTGAATCATTATACTTAGATACTGAAGTAACGGTGCCTCAATTCTTGAATTTTTACTAATTTTTAGTACACGAACAAACTCTGCCAAAACCTGGTGTTCCATAAAACACCTGCAGAAACCAGAAAAAGTAACTCTTTGAATATCACCAGAATCAAACACGATACAGAAAAGGACGTGTCCAAGAATTTCGTACTCAAAAATCTGTGAATCTTGTCTGTCGCCATATGTAACTATCTCTACTATAGACTGCAGGAGATCCACTACTAATTCCTGGAAGTGAAAAACAAGAATGACAAGTTGATGTTAAGAAAAAGATTTCAAGGATTACACAAAACTATCTCCGAGAATCAGGAGGAGCTATTAGCACTATATCCAGTGTTACCGGCAGTCAACTTCTTCATCTATAAAAGTGTAGTGTATCAAGCTGAGTGATAACAGCTCCTACCTAGAAATTACACAGAGGAAGGTGGATTTTACTCACCCTGTTGTGCATATCTACAACTTTGATCTTCTGCAATTCATTAATTACATGTCTACATTCAAAAACATATTCAAATATTAATAACAAATTGACAACAAGTAGAAACTATGGGAATAAGGGCATCCTCATGAAATAACAAATGAAGCAGTCATGTCATCGTAAGTTCTAAAATCAAAAACCCCTTTCAGTTTTGCTACACAAAAAAAAAAAAAAAAAAAAAAGCACGCACACGCGCACACACAAACACACACTATAGATGACCACCCAACAAAAGAACTAAATTCTCCGGTTTGCCTAGAAATTATAAATAAAATAAATTTCTTTTATACAATTAATAAACACAATCATAGACTAAAACCCTAAATTATGACGATGATAAAAAGGAACTCGTAATAACAAAAACATTACAGCATTTCCAAATTGGCCACATAAAATTGAAATTAAACTGAATAAAACAAGAAGAGTTACTTGAAGTGTTGCAGAGAGAAGCGATCGATGGATCGCCAAAGCGAACGCCACATTGTGAAGGATCAAACTGAGCGATTCAAGAAAATGAAATTTTGGTAGATCTAGGCAGTTTGATTTTTGAGAGTGGAATTGATGGTTTTCGGCACCAGCTATTCTGGCTGGGCTTTTACTTTGGTTTGTCCGTTTGGTGACAACCAACTTTCAACGTTGTGTTACTTGTTAGTGTTAACGAATTTCTTTTTAGGCCCTTTTGTTTACAGCAGTAGCACGTTTAAAATATTTTTTTCTTTTTATTTAAAAATATGTTTAAATAATTTTTCATTATTTTTCATATCACATAAATTCTGAAAACATAAAAAAAAATTAAGCAAAAAAAAAATTTCCAAAAAAATTTTCCTACAACAAATACAAACAGCATGTTAATGGAAAGTGGTTTTATGAACTATTTTCTAAATTTTTTTATATTTGAAAAGTGTTTATTTTTTATTGTTTTGCTAATAATATTTTTTAAAAATTGTAAAAATTTATAAATATTTTATTAATTATATTAAATTTAATCCTTAATCTTTTAATCTTTTAACTGTTATATATTTTATTTTGGATTTTTTAATTTTTTTTAATTTTCATCTTTTTATGATTTAATTTGATTTTTATATTAACTTTGATCATTATTTTTTTAAGTTATTATTTAATTTACTTGTATCATTTTTTTAAATGAGATTTTTTATCTATCATATTTAGTCCTCGTTCTTTTAATTGCTATTTATTTTTTTGAAATAATTTATGAAATTGATTTTTTTTCATTTTCATCCTTTTTCAATTTTTTTTATCTATTAGATTTGATATTCTTTCTTCTTTTTTTCTATTTTTTATATTTAAAATAATTTATGAAATTGAAGATTTTTTTTCAATTTCATCTTTATTTTTTTTATCTATCAAATTTGGTCCTTATTCTTTTAATAAACTTAAAAGTAAAATAAAATATTAATAAGTTATTTTTCAAATTATTTTCCATGACATAGCCAAACACTTGAAAGTATTTTCCAACTTAATTTTCATGAAACTACCACATATCTAAAAATAATTTACTTTTCATAAAAATTATTTTCTAAAAAAAAATACTTTCCAATAAACAAATAAGACCTAATCTTTTTACATTATTCTTTTTCAATAAAGGCAATGTTATTCATTCCTTATTTACTATATACTTAGATTCTTTATTCACACCACGCAACAATCAGATCATTTATTTTTAATCTTAAAAAAAAAATCTAAAAACATTGGGAAGTAAAAAATTAAAAACTTATTAAATAAAATATTTTTTAAATATAATATTAAAATAATAATATATTAAATAATATGTTTTCTTAAACAAAATATTGAAACAATATCACATTGGCTTGACTAAGTCAACCATGGTTAACCCGCGATCTTGGATATAATATTGTGATAACCCATGAAATCCAAACTGTAATGAAATAGGAAGCTCAATTCTAATTAACTAAATATTGAAAATTAAAATATAATAAAAAAAATATCATAAAATGAGATCGATCAAGCTATTTTTACAATATTTTTATCGAGAACTTTTATGTAGTTTAGTCATTTTAAACTTCAAAGAAAAAAACAAATTTATCCTCACTGTATAATGCATAACACTAGTTCATTGTCATGTGGTATGCCGTGGGAATAAAAAGTATAGGCATTGGTAACGTGTCTTCTAAAAAAATTGATTCTAAAAAAAGTATAGGTATTGACATTTTGATCTAATATTGAGATGGAAAAATATTTAATTCACCTTAGTTAACTTGGATTGACCTGCAAAACTCACAGGGATAATTTTAAAGAGAAAAATAAAAAGCTTAATCCCGAATTAACTTGATGTTGAATGGTGAAATCATAAAAAATAACATTTGATTAAAAAAACGGAGTGAACTTGAGTCAACCAAGTCAGTCCGCGATGA
Source organism: Populus alba (assembly GCF_005239225.2). Classification (NCBI taxonomy): domain Eukaryota; kingdom Viridiplantae; phylum Streptophyta; class Magnoliopsida; order Malpighiales; family Salicaceae; genus Populus; species Populus alba. Next base: position 18,980,274 of record NC_133289.1, read on the forward strand.
AAGTTATGCATGTCACCACATTCAATAATGTTTTATCGCAGAGATTACTTTCCATATAATCATACCACAATAAAACATATGATATTTTTTTTATGTGAAAAAATATATTTTTTTAAAAGTGAAAAAATCATGACAAGTACATGGAGCCAAAATTAGCCAACGTACATCATTGACAACAAAAGGTAAAATTGCATTCTTTTATGTTTGAATTAAATAAGAATAATAGATCATCGATAACAAATGATGAAATTGTTTTTTTTTTAATTGAGAGATAGAAAAAGCAATTAACAAAAACAAAATAAAAACAAATAATGCTTTGGTTGTCGTGGATTAACTCGTTAAATTGCTACCCGGATAATGGACTCAATTGGGTTCAATGATATGTTTTATCAATTTTTTAAAACCACATATAAAACAAAAAAAAAAATGGAACTCGGCTGCATGGGTTTGGTTATAAAAAAAAAAAGAGGTCTGGTCACGTTGACCTTTCAACCTAGCTAGTGCACTTAGGCCTATCTTTTTATTATTATTATTATTTCTTAAAGGGATGAACCTTTGATTTTTTTTTTTATATATATATATATATATATAACACATCGCTTACTTTTTGTAGTTTGCTGGAAAATTGAGGGTTCAGTTTTTTTCAATTTAAAACTGATTCTTGACCTAAAAAATATTGTAAACATCCATTGACACCAAAACAACACCTAGGCTAGCCCGTTGGCTGACGTTACATAAAAAATAAAACATGTCCAAACAAAAAAATATATAGGCATTAGTAACGTGTCTTTTAAAGAAATTAAAATAGTTTATCCATGAATTTAAAATCAGTTGCACATTAGATGATATTTTTATTTAACATTGAGAGTGAAACACACTAGTTCAATCTAGGTCATTCTAGGTTGACATGTGAAAGTTGCGAGGGTAATCATGAAAAAAAAATGGGAACCTAAATCTTAAATTAATTCAATATTGAAAAGTAAAATTGGCAAAAAAATATTTTTTTAAAAAAAAAAAACTAAGTAAACTTCAGTCAACCAACCAAACTCTCGATGTAAGTCATGCACGTCATTGAATTCAAGAAATTTTTTATTTCATAAATTATTTTTCATTTAATAGATTTATATGACAATAAAGTGAATGTGCTATTTTCTAATGAAATAGTTTATGAAAAGAAAAAAAACATGACAAACATATGGGATTGAAATAGCAAAAGCAAATCATTGATAACAAAAGGTGAAACGATATTTTTTAAAATTTTAAGTTAATTAAAAAAGTAAATCATTGATAATAAATGGTGAAATTACATTATTTAAAAAAAAATGAGGTACCAAAAGTGCATTTAACAAAAAATACTAAAAAAGAAAAACAATAAATTGGATATTGTGGCTTAACTTATCAAACTTGCAATCTGGGTCACAAAACTAATTAAGTTAAAAAAATTTTCTTTATCTAAAAAAAAAGCCACAAAAAGCCTAGCAACGCTAGCCTATGGCCTATTGCACTTAGCTTCTGGAAATAACAGCCAAGGGCTTATGCCTGGGCTTGCTTCTTTTTTTATTATTATTTAAAGAGAGAGATGACTTGTTGTCTATCTTGTTTTATTTCTTTCTTTTAAAACCCAAAGATGACATGTTACCTGTCAAGGTTAATAACGTGTCGTCTCCCAACCTAGATTTCAGCCACTATTATCGTGGCTGAAAAATCAGAGCTGTGGGTTTTTAACCCAACAAACCTATTTTTCAACCCATTTAAAGTAAATAATAATAAAAAAAAAACCATGTTATAGAACATGTAGAAACCAATTTAGCAACCCAACGAACCAAAAATAAATAAAAAAACAATTCAAATCACAAAATCAAATTGAATAATTTTTCTCTTCCTCGACTTACATTTATTTTATGAGACAAAATTAAGTTTTAAAACAATCACTATAAGATTCCTCTCATTGAATTTAACCTATTGACACCGATTTCAACCATTCTAGTGGTCGAAATAGATATAAAAGATGACTTTCTCTTTTTAAACTGGAATTCAATGACCTTCTTTCTCTCCTCTAACCAAAAAAAAGAGTGAAAAATGTGAGAAATGAACTTTGATACTAAATTGAATATCTAAAAACTAGAAGGAACAATCACCTATAAATAAAAAATGATGGGGTGCTGTATTAAATTTTTTGTATGAAATTCAAAGCGACCATTTATGTTTCCTGTTATTTTTATTTTGGTCATTTGACTTTCAATCTAATCTTTCATCCTAAAAAAATATGTAATTGGATGTAAATTTGAGCTTAAAAGGCTTAATTGTGTAAAAAAAGATTGAGAATCAAATTAATTTTTTTTTAAAAATCAACTTTTTCAATCTTAGTAATTTGTGAAAGAATGCATAGTAAACATTAATACATTGAAGACAACCCACGTGTTTTAGCTTTATAATAATGTAATAAACAATTGCAAACTCTCATTCTTAATTTGTAAATATTAACCCTAATCTTGAATTCTCAAATTTGCTGGTGTTGCTTTAATCGGTGGTGGGAATGCTGCTTTGGTCTCATCGGGTGCAGGGTTTGCAGGTGCTGGGGGTGGTAGCGCAAACAGATGATCCTTGGTGTGTTTATAGGGTCGAATCCTAATAGTCAGTGGGTGTCTAGGATATGATTTTAAAAATTTTGAATTTTTTCTTTTTTTTTAATATTAATTTTTTTTAGTATTTTTAGATGTTATTAATATGTTTTTTTTAAAATAAAAAAATTAAATTATATAAAATTTTATTTAAAGTGATATAATTAATTTTATAAATTTAAAATCAACTCGAATGATTAGTAAAAATATAATTTAATTAAAAAAATCAAAATAATTTTTTTAAAAAAATATTAAAACAACAATATATTGCATTTACTCGGATCAACTTGGATTTATTTGGATTAATATAGGCTAACCTGTTAAATCTCAAACTTAGATCATGAGACCCCGATAACCTGGTAGAAAACACACAAAAAATATACATTTTAAGCCTAATTCTCAATTAAACTAATATTACCAGATGCAATTAAAAATAAAATTCAATTGAAAAAATAAGTCGGATCAACTTGAATTAACTAATCAAACCTGAATCATAAAACTGAAATAACCATATAAAAAAAATTATAAAGTTTAATTTACAATCAACTCAATATTTAATAATAAAACTAAAAAAAAACTAAAAACACTACCCGAGTCAACTCGAGTTTACCTACCAAACTCAAAAACATGTCCTTCAGTACTGTAATGTAAGGCTCAAAACAATATTTTTTTAAGTTAGTCCTTAGCAATTGGATAAATTGCAAAGCTTGTGAAGTTTAAGTACCAATCCAGATATTCAAAAGACCAAACCATGCGAAGACAAGGCAAATTATGCAAAATTGGAAAAAAAAAAAAAAAAAAAATTTAGCCGTTAGCTTTACGGTCTAGATTCCGGAAGCAACAAGATCGGCCATAATTAATTTAGTTCTATTGTCTATAATCTATTATCTACGAGGAAATTATTATTAACTAATATACTGAAATGATTGGGATGGTACGAACAGTTTTGTTTTTACTTTTCATTACTTCTTTTTTTTAAAAAAAAAAAATAGTTAACACCCTTTATTGTATTTTTTTCAAAAATTATTTTTAATTTTTTTAAATAGTAATTATTTTTTTCAAAAAAGTTATAATAATTTATCTTTAAAAATTTTCACTTGTATTTTATATAAATAAGTTGTATTAACAAAAACCAGTTGTTTTTAGTAAATAAAACTAACATCTAAGATTAAATAAACAAAATATATAAAATAAAAAAGGATAATAAATATAAAATATTTGCATATGTATCTATGTTTGTTTTTATTAGAAATATCAACTTATTATTTTAGTATTTAATTATCATTAACAATGTTATTTTATATATCAATTATATTTTTTTAAAATTTATTTTATTAAGTATGGATATTACTAGTTTTTTGACCAACATTCATATTTTTGTTCAACCTTCAAAAAAATATGAAGTCGTTAAGAGGAATTTAATTCATATTGGTCGAAACACTTTAAGAATACTTAAATAATAACACATTGGACGTTATATTTTTTTTAAAAAAAAATTATTGAGACAGCGACACATCAGATTGACTCGGGCCAACCATGATTAATTTGTGAAGCCTATAATTTGGGATATGAGATCGTGATAAAACCTTAGAACCTATACCAAAACAAATTAGAAAACTCAATTATAATGAACCAAATATTAAAGGTTGAAGCAAAAAAAAAAATTAAAAAGGAAAAAAAAAAGTGACTCGATTAAACTTATATGAACGATGAATGCAACGAGGCGAGCTGAGACAAATTTTTCTGCTTGTAAGAAGAAAAATGTTAATGCGACGCTATGATTTTTAAAGAAGAAATGAATAATTTTAGTTAATTTAATAATATAAAAAAGGCAACCTTAATTTCATAACATGAAAAACAAAGTGAACCCAGGTTACTCTTCTAAACTTGAATTAATATTTAAAAATTATAAACCATGAAATCTCATACCTGAATTTAATCAATAAGGTTAATTCTTAATCAATTTAATGTTGAATGATAAAATAAAAAAAAATAAAAAAAACTTGTCAAGGAAGAAAAATAGAAATAAAAAGAATAAGGATTAAACTTAATTAGAAAAAAAAACACAAAAGAGGATGAAATCACAAAAAGAAATCAATTTTATAAATCACATGAAATAATAAAATAACAGTTAAAAAATAAGAACCAATTATGAGAGATGAAAAAATTAAAGAATGATGAAAGTGAAAATAATTCTCAATTTAAAATAATGTTTTCAATTAAAAAAAATTACAATTAAGAGAACAAGTACTAAATCTAAAAGGGAAAGAAATTGAAGGGTTGATGTGATTTTTTCAAGGAGCGGTGCACAAATCAAGATGAAGGAGAATAAGAAAAAAAATAAAAAGTGATCCAGCGCCAAACCAAACCAAATTATAAGGAGATTTAAAAAAAGATATTGAGATGAATAAAATAATGTGGAGGTAGCACTACTTCAACCACTAATTCAGCTACACGTGTTGTTCAAATGCTATTTAGCAGCTAACATGTGCAACACATGCATAACTAACTTTTTTTTTTCCCTTATAACTTTATTTTACAAAGACACAGTTGCCTTTAGGATTAAATGGCAATAACAAAAGAAAATTCATTTCTTCTTCTTCTTCTTCTTCTTTTTTCTCCTGTAACTTCCTGTGCAAGTTCTTCCAAATCAACGTAAATTTCATGGCTTACTTTTCTAGCTTTCGTGATAGATCAAAGCATGGTTTCCTTTCTGTCCGTGCCTTGTTCCTTCTTGGTGAAGAAAAGGCCGAGTTCTCACCATAAATCCACAGAAAGAAACTGTAAGAGCACTTTCATCTCTCTCTTTGTTATTAATAAACCGAAAATTACTTCCTATATGGGCATGGATTATAATTAGCAAGTAAATTAGGACGGACCTAAGGGTATTGGATAGCAAACAGAGAAAGCCTACACTCTACCGATCATCAAAAGTTTTGTTTTTATAAGAAACTTGTCCTGACTGTGGCGAGCCCATCCAATGAGATAAGCTTTTACCCCACTTGTTAAAATGACCTCTACCTCATGTTTCCACTCAACAATGGATGCTTTCGTGTGAAATAGACGAACAGAGGCACTCTCGTGTGGAAACTAAGTCCATGAAAATAATTTCCAAAGCTTGTCTCGATCAAATTGATGGAACGATAAATTGACAGGTCAACAAAAACTTGAACACTTCAATGTGGAGACAAGAATTCTCGACTGGAGTTATCAAGACTCTGGATGACTCTACAGCACTTAGGTGGGGTACTAGGCTTTTGAGTTCATCACAAGTCTCAAAATATAACAAAGTTATGTTTGTTAGGATGAGTTACTTCTTCTACACTCTTCTTTATTTGCAATTCATTTTTTTAGGGTTTATCAAGTTACTTAAGCTTTACGATTTTTGATGGGCTAAGAGACCATAGTTCAAATTGGTTCCATTAAAAAAAAAAAACCCTTGTGGTGGGTGACCCTTTTTCAATGTTTCATATTACTTTATTTAATCATATATATATATATATATATATATATATATATATATATATTCAATGTAGGATAGTTTCTTTAACAATGCTAATAATTGCACGTAAACTATCATGTTAAAGTGCATGTAAAAAAATGAGCAAGTAAGAGTTTTCAAAAATCCCTGCCATTTTATAATCTGGGGTGTGTAGTCGGTCTTACAATCATGGCTTTGGCTACCAAACAAGTTATAATATGTTTTTGATGTGATTAATTTTGAACAACCTCAATGAATTTAGTTTCGAAGGAGCCATAAAGGACGTAGGAGAGTTAATTTTTTGTTTAATGTGTGAACTCTGCGATTTCTTATAATTGAATGTTTGGATTTTAATTTTTTCAATCAAGTAATTATATTAAATTCTGCTACTTGATTGATGATGTATCCGTTAAATGCACGCATGGCATTGCTTTGTAAGTTCATTTCAATATCGCAGCACCAGAAATAAATCAAGAAAAAACATCATAACATTTAGTATATATATATATATATATATATATATATATATATATATATATATATAGTAAAATGAGATTTATATACCAAGAAATAAATAAAATACAAGAACAGAAGAAATGAAATAGTATATGCTATGATTGTAGAAGAACCGTCGCCACGGCCACTATCATTCTGACATTATCGTTATTTCTTTAGCAATAGCAGGATTTGCAAGCAAGAACAGTGACTATTCGAAATACTGTAGCTCCGACGTTCCATTCCTCTTCCTCAAAATTGTAGTGCTCCACACTCTTCCTCTGCTTCAGTACTACCATTATTGCCACGTCCTCTCAATCTGATCTCCCTCTTGAATTCCCTCTACTCTTTCGTGTAAATTTCTCCATACATACATCCAAAACACATCGAATTGCCACATCCCTCCACTCTGTCGATATCCGTCCAAAGGGAGGATCGATTCAGGTGGTGTGTGGATCGAAGTTGTTTTTCTTTCGTTTTTGCAATTTTAAGTCTCTAGTTTATTTTTTTTGTAAATAAATCTCACCGTTTATATTCTTAAATGTCAAAAATATTTTTTCTTAACATATTTCTGATAAATTTAACAAAATGGACTCACACAAAGGTGCTATTTGTGTATTTTTAATGTACACGTCAGAATTTAATTAACATTGATAAGTAAAAAATTCATAAAAAAGGCAATGAGTAGGCAGATCCTATTACAAAGCATTAATTAATTATAAGAAACTCTAAATCAATTGTTCACACAATCACAAAACACTATAAACTTATTATTCATTTTATAATAATTTATTTCAGTCTTCAAAAGTTTTATTTTGTATGATTTAATCATAATTAAAAGCTAAATTCTTTTGATTTCTTAGTCAATAATGGACTTCAAAAAAATTAGAGATTGAAATGAAAAAGACACCAAACATTGTTAGTGTACTTGAGTCTTCATGCAAAGTATACATAGGTCATTGATCTTTATAAATAATAACATAATTCATAAAATTTAGATCCCTTGAAATCTTAAAAAAATCACTTTTTATACACAAGTTCATTTGTGTTATTTTTTAGTCCATGGTTAGAAAGAGAAGAAAAGGTAGTTGCCAGATTCTGGTGATAAAAAAAAAAAATCATTATTCACTTCATTTTCGGCCACCAAAATGAGTTTATTGGTGTCCACACGTTTCTAAAGATGAGAGGGGCTTTATGGGGTTGTTTGGAGCCTCAATGTTGCCTATATATATATATATAAGCCAAGAAAACCATAACAAACCCTGTTTGATTTCGAGGTTGTAGACAATTTTTAGAGGATTTGGAGTTGACAAAATTATTTTTAGGTGTAATGATGATGTTGGTGAGGCATTTTAAGGATAAAAATATATTAAAAATAAGTTTTTTTTTCTTTTTTTATCAAAAGAGGCACTACCTTAATTTTCTAGCTACCATAATGGGAATCTAATTTCGCAGACACATGTCTTCTGTCTTAGTAGGTGATGTGTCGCATGTGTATTTTTTTTCTCAAAACATTTGTCCAACCCTTTAAAAAATAAATAAAAAAACATATATAACTGTCTAGGCTTGAAGACCTACCATGCGCTTGAGCTTTTCCTTGAAATGGGCCTGAAGCCTAGGTTGTTTTTTGTCTTTGATTTAAAGGTTAGACATAAATTAAAAAAAATATATATATTATTGAAACTAGTTGAGTCTATGACAAAAAGCATATATTTGACGAATTAAGCCACAACATTCAAGCTTTTTTTTTTCTTTCTAATTTTACTTTTTTTAATTGATATCTTCTTTGAATTTATTTTTTCTTAAATAATTTTTTAAATTTATGGCTCGATTAATATCTCTCATTTGTGATTTTTTTTCTTATTTAACCTTGTTTTGGATAAAGATTCTTTTTTTTTTAATGATGTTGTGAGTATTTAGTTTTTGAAAAGATTATTCTCATTCATCTATAATTTCTTTTAATCTTTTATATAGATGAACATTTTTTAAAATAAAAAATATTTATTTTCAAAGAATATTTCTAATATGTGCAACTTCACATAATATTTTTTAGTATGTGTCTATTTCTATTATCATTTGATTGAATAAAAAATTAATTTTAATAAATAAATCCAGCATTCACAACCGGGTAAATATCCCGTCTTACGAGATTAAATATCTTGATTTATACCTATCTCTTTCTGATTTTATTTTTAGTTAATGTTAATGATTTTTCCCCCATTTATTAACACATAATTCTCAATTTATTTGATTATGTGTATGCATGAACTTTTCAATTTACATCATTTTTTTAATGCATAAGAATGCATCAAAAAAAGTTAGTATATATAATTTTTTTTGTAGGGAAAAAAATATCTAGCCCACAATGGAATGCGGGTCAAATAGCTAATAGAAACTAAGCCTTGTGGGGAAACTGTTGTAGCATTTTTCATTGTTCATCCTCTCGTAAATTGCTATGGATTGGAAGAGTGATTTTAAAATTTTTTTAATTTGATTCTAGAACTTTGTTTTTTTTTTTTTTTCATAATCAAGCTATTTTAAGCCCAAATTAGTACCCAATTGCAAATTTATTTATTTTTTTTTTAGAAAGAAGGGTTAAATTGAAAGATAGAGAACTAAAGTGCAAAGGGCGGTTAAAATTGGCATCTTATAATTTCATTTGAAAAGCTCATTTTAGTCCCCTATTATTTTTAGCTATGAGGTAACCAATCCTTTTAGTTTTCTGAAATTCGATTTTAGTACTAAATTTTATTTCTCATATTTTTCAGTTTTTTTTTTCTTTTAAAAGGAAAGCAAGAGGCTTGCCAGATTCTAGCATAGAGAGAGAAATTTGTCGTTATCAACGATTTCAACCATAAAAATAGTTAATTTTCATGTCAATGAGTTTCATTTCATAACGGGATTTTGACCTAGATGGTTTTTTTTTCCTTCTCTTTGCCTGAGGAGATAAATCTAGCCACATTAATAATTTAGGTTTTGAGTTGATTTCTGTTTTTTGAGTTTTTTTATGGATATGGATAGATTTATCAAGATATTTATGGTGTTTTTTATTAGTATTTAAGATCAAAATGGGTTTTTAATTGAAAAAAATATAAACCTTTAATTTTTCAGAAGGCAGATGACGCATTGTTTATTGTCTTAAAAAAAAAAAAAAGATATGAGGCGAACGACATGTCATTTGCCCCTTTAAAAAATAAAAAAATAAGACAGGTCAAGGTGCGCAAGATGGGTTGAAGGGCCAAGCACCTGGGTTGTTTTTATTGAATGCCCAAACTCATGCGACTAGACTCCTTCTGTTCTTTGTTTTTGTGTCTTTTTCTTTTTTTGCTATTTTATATTTGGTTTAAAATTTTTGATAAAACAAATCATTGAACCCAATCAAGTCCATTACTCGGATCACATGTTTAACAAGTTAATTCATTGCTTCTGGGCTATTATTTGATTTTTTTTCAATACTTTTTTTGTCCATCGATTTAAAAAAAAATACAATTTCAACATTTGTTATTAATGATCTATTTTTTATTTGATTCAAATATTAAAGAATGCAATTTCATCCTTTTTTATCAATTATCTATCTTTGCTGTCTCGGCGCCATGTGCCTATCACATTTTTATCATACTTTTAAAAAAATATATCCCATAAAAAAAAATTATCATGCTCTATATTGTTATATAATTAAGAAAAACATTTTTCACTAAATAAAAATAATATTATAAGAAACATAGTTGTTAAACAGAACTAAATACATGATCCAAGTTGAGAGATCAAATATTTTAATCTTAGTTATTTCTTGATCAAATATCAATTTAATTAATTAGATATATCTATGTATAAATATTTTAATTTGTAATTGATAATTTTTTATATTAAAAAATATATCAAAAAAGCATGCATATTATTTTTTTATTGAAAAAACAACCACCCCGCAGCAGAACATGTTTATAAAACTATGGGTACAAAACTAGTAAATAACTAAACCAGAACTATGGGAGCAAAACTAGATTAACATCCGCTGCTTACAAATTTCAAAATTAGCTGAACCTAGACTACACCCTCAAGTAGCCTAGACTTATGAACAGTTTAATAGAATTATTTGATTATAAAAAGATTGAAAATCCACACACTCAAAAGTAAGAATAAAAGTTCATATATTCAAATAAAAAAGTTCTCCTAACATATGTTTATTAACTCTAGAAACTCACAACGATTACAGCATGAGGGCCAAATTTATCTTACTCTTACATATGGGCTTTGCAACCATCATACACACACAGTAAAAGAAAGAGAAGACGCTTCCCTACAAGAAAAGATACGAAAAAAGAAATACTTTGTTGACAATTCATGACGCATATGAACATCGACAATTCAACAGTAAGCACATGCTGGAGCAGATGTCTCCTACATGAATACAAAATAGATTAGTGACCGTTGAACAAAAGGACGAATTAATTTGCCTTGGGCACCACCGAAAGATGAGGCTGGAGAGATATCCCATAGTGCTGCGAAGGTATAACGGCTACCATGCATGAACAGCCACATAGAGAAAAGGAAAGGGAAAGGGAAAAAAACAAAGAAAGAAAACCCGTCAAGAACAATTTTCTTCAAAATCTCTTTCTATATAATTATAAAGATGAATACGTAACTTTCCTCAGCAATTATAGTGCTTTGTCAACCTTTGTAACAGTGATTGTACAAAAAAGTAACCCTTGTCAACCAACTGTTGCTTGCTGACCGACAATTAACAATTTCACCGGAACCACCATCACAGCGTCCTCTAGTGCTTCCAGTGCTGCAGCCACCACCATCCATACCAATCCATCACCACCATCCTTACCATGCACCTAAGAATTAAACATCTAGCAAAGATGAGTCAATGCTAATTATTTCTCTTTTCCAAACTATATTATATCATAGGACAAATGAACCAATTCACGATACACAATTTTGTTGCTTAAACCCAAATCTCTCATTCTTCAAATCAAACTCTACATGAAAGTTCCTCTGCTGATAATTCCCCAAAATAATGGCCGGTCCACCTCCAATTCCCGAACCACTCATATTGTCACTCACAATTGTCAAGCATATAACTCCAGAATCAACAAATGAAAAATAATTTGCCAAAGGTAATGCCATCTTAGCACCACCCTTAAAGTGAAAAATGAATTCCGGGACAGAAACTGATTTCTCGCCAGAAATATTGAAACAAGGCCTTAAACCAGTCTGCTTTTGAACTCCAGTGGCTACTGTATAATGGGCCACTTGCTTCTCAAATTCCTTAGCTACTAACTCATAAACTGGCTTCTCCATGAATGTGAATGTTGTCCCTGAGTCCACAATCGTCCCTCCATTACCATCTGATCCAGGGACCAGAAATTTGTAAGGCACTTTAACATGTGTGTCCCCTATGACAATGTTACGCAGCAATACATAGTAATAATCCCGAAATGTAGCTGTTGGATTCTTTTGAAAGGGTGTGTAGCTAAGCCCTGGGGTCTTGGTATCATCCGAACCTGACCCGGTATCCAAAACAAGATCACTGCTTGCTGGAGTGTCATCAAAAGCGTGAGATACTAAGCAGTAAGAGAATTTCTTGAGACCCAGTTGTGAAGGGAGTGATTCGGGGCTCCGACCGAACCCGGCAATCCCTTCGGGTTGTCTGATGGAGAAAAGGGAGCACCCGACAAGAAAATCGGGTATGGTTTTCTTATCTGGGAAATCGAGAGTTTCAGATAGTAGAAGTCCAGCTGTGGAGCCTGAACCATATTGAATTACATAAGGTGGACAGGTTTGAGTGCAGTTTTGAGTAGTGGGGTCACATTCTTGGCATTTAGACTGAACTTTAGGGCCAAAAAGCCATGAGCATTTGTGATTTTTGCAACCAATAAGATTTGAAGAGGATGATTGTTTAGGTATAAATGTTGGGATTCCTGTTACTTCAATGTTTGGGAAGTCACATTTTGAGCAAAGATAGCGAGAAGTACAAGGAAACCAAACAAGACTAGAACCGGTGTCCATGACAAATTTGGTTGTCTGTGGAGGCGTGCCGAAGTTGAGAGAGATGGAGTAGCCACCATAGCTACGTGGAAAAAGAGGGGTCTTGAGGGAAGAAATTTTGGTTTTTGGGGACTTGATGTGGTGGGCTCTTGAAAGAGATAGAGAAGCGAGGTGATTGAGTGCTCGCCATGGATTTTTTGAGGATATGATCTGCTTGGTGGAGCTAGGAGCTGATAGAGGGATGGTGATGGTTGATGTTGGTGTTGATGATGAAATTAAGAGGAGAAAAGAGAGGAGAAAGAGAAGCTGAGAAGAAGCCATTGAGGTGTTGTATTTTACTATTTTCTACTTCTTCTTCTTCTTAGTTATGGTATCGAGGGAATCGGTAAAGATAAGAAGAGTAGAAAATTTTGTTGTTTGCCAAGAGTGGTGGTTTGTTTATAGAGGAAGAAACCAAAAAGGGAGAGCATCGGTAGACGGGAATCAAGTTCGGCTGTGATGACGGAATTGTCTTCTGTCATATCATGTGCAGAAATAACCAAGAATGCCATCGTGTCCTTGGGTGCCTCTTGTCTCATGCTCCCACTAACCACCGCCCACCAGTATTGAACTTTGTTTATTTACTTCTACAAAAGTTCACAAGTAAATTGTAGCTCTTTTCTTCACAATTCTATTTATATTTAACAGTAGTATTTCTCATTTCATGATTTGAACTTTGGACTTTGGAGTATGATTTCCACATCCGAGCCCTGAATTTTATATTTTAATTAGTTTGGATTAGTCAAATATATACATGACAATTTAACATCATTTGAAAGAAATTAAGGAGTTGAGAAGTAATTGATTGATATTTTTTTGACTTTATAAAAAATAAATTTTGAGCTCAAATTCTTATTTAAATAGTTCAAAAGGAAGGTAATAATCTAATAATAAATGGATGGGGCTTGCATTCATTTACAACATCTCTAGGCTTGGTATAATATCATGCCTAAATAACATGAGTCTAGCTCGATTCCAAACCCAATATTCTTGGACGTGGCTACGAGCTAAGTCCAAGTAGGCATAGATTTAACAAGCTGCAAGACCCAACATACTTAGATTCAGTTACATGTCGAGCCCAAGTAGACATGAGTTTGATGAATTGTTAAACCTGACGTTCTTAGGCTTAATTACTTGTTGAGCTCAATTGAATGTTTGTCTAGGGAGCTGTCAAACCCAATATCCTTGAGTTTAATTACATATTGAGCCCAAGTGGACATGAGTGTGATGAGATGTCAGACCCAATGTCTTTAAGCTCATCTATGTGTTGAGCAAGCAGACTTAAGTCTCCCATGCTGCTAGACTCAATGTTCCTAGGTTCAGCTACTTGTTGAATCCAAGCAAACATGGGTCTGGCAAGTTGCCACACCCAACACCCTTAGGTCCATCCATGTGCAGAGACCAAGTGGACATGGATCTGATAAGCTGTCAAACTTGTTGCCCATAGGCATGGAATCATGCTGAGCCCAAATGGTTATAGATCTAGCGAGTCACTAGACCTAATGCTTTTAGGCTTGGTTACACATTAAGCCCAACTAGGCATAAGTCTAGTGAATTATCAAACTCGTCATCTTTAGGCTTAGCATGCTTGGAATCGTGGACATAGATCTAACAAGCTATCAGAATTATCGCCCATGAACTTAGAATCGTGCTGAGTCTAAGTGGGTGTGGGTCTAGCGAGTCACTTTAGTTTAGGGGCATAAGTCTTTTTTGCTTTTCTTTAGAAAATTTGGCCTCATAAACTTACCAACAGTTCAAAACTTAGGAAATCTTTGTGCTAGGTTGTTAAATCTTTACATTTAGGTTTATTATTAATATTTTCCTTATTTTTTTCCTCCTCTCCCAACCTTTTTCTCTATTTTTAGCTCTCTTCTTAAAGGGGTATTTATAAGGTTTTGCTAAGGATTTGGAAGGTCTTGAATCCCTTTCTGATCTCTTGATCTTAAAGTAAGCGTTGTAAACCCTTAATAATAATCTATTTAGGAGCCTTTATGTATAAACACATGAAAAAAATGGAGGTTCTTGCAAATTGTGTTTTAGTCATTACTAACTGAGTTATCTGTTTTCAAGGTTTATTCAGAACAATTTTGATATCATTGTTGCTTAAGACTACTTAAAGTTGGTATAAAGAATATACACCTTTCATTTGGATTCAACCTTACTCAATTTAGAGATCTATAGCTCTACATTTATTCATTTAAAGTTGACAACTCAATCAAACAAGATTATTAAAATTGAGGTTAGTCTAGCAAACAACATGTCACTCACATTTTCTTTATTAAGTTTGCATAACGCATCATTTAGGATTTTTAATTTGGGATTGATAATTTTCGATTGAGTCCATATTCTTTTAATTTCTTTTAATTACATTTATAATCACCTCTAAACTTTTAATTTCATTCAATTTAACCCATGCCAAACTTAATTGTCAGCTCCTAAGCTGACTGTTTTTTTCATTATGGTCCTTGATTTTAAATTTGTGCATTTTAACTCTCAATTCACTAACAAACTTTTAATTTTTAATTTGATCCCTGATTTGGTCAATTTCATCCCCTACATTTACTTTTTTTTTTTTTAGTTTGGTTATTGGTTTTTGATTTCTTCAATCAAATCTTTAATTGCCCATCAAAGTTTAATAGTTATGCAATTAAGTCCTTAATTTGGCTAAATTAACTTTTAAAAATTACAATTTGACCCCAGACTTTAATTTCTTTCAATTAAAGCCTAAATTGACTTTAAAAATAATTTTTTCTTGCAATTAAACTCTCAATAAATTCAATTAAACCTTAAAAAAAATCTAATTGAGTCCTTAAATATTCAATTTTAAATTTTCCTCCTTAAATTGAATTTTATTCGCCAATAGAGCTTTCATCAATCGAAAATACACCATTAAATTTTTTTTCATCTTGTATATTATCAAAACTAATCCAAAAACCACCCAAACCTAACACGAAATTTATATTTATATTATATAGATATATTTGTTGAACATTTAGATTTTGTTTAGTACAATATATACATATATAAGTACAAATTCAAAATATTTTTAAAAAAATATTAAGACGATAATATATTGAATCAAACTTTATTTCGTGGCTTAACTTCGCTAAACTTGCAACCTAAATCATGAACTCCATTAGGTAAAATAATTTTTTTTTTAGATTTACCTTTTACCTAAATATATGATAACAAAAAAGTAGAAATTTATTTTTAAAAAGTTAACAAGAAAAAATTGAAAGAAAAAAAATTAAATATTTTGAAATGGCCTTTCGTCTCTAATAATTTACCAATATCTTATTTATTTTTTATTTCACCATATTAAAGAATATTATTTCATTTTCTTAATTAACTTTCTGATTTCAATACCCTTTCTTGCCATATGACATGGGATCACGTGCATATCATCACTTGTCTAACTCAAGGTATCAAATTAGAAAAAGTAAGATTCAAAGTAATCAAATAGATAGAATTGATGCTGTTGTAGCCAAATAAAAGTTCAACAAATTATTAGGTACTAAATATTCTTTTTTTTTTTTTTTTCATGCTAATTCAATGTTACATTGGATTGTAGGAGAAAGAAACTTCGAATCTTTTTTCACACCTTTGACTCGTGTGAACTGAAAGGTTCTTGTCGTAAGTATTGCAAAGCTGGTGGTAATAACGCCCATGTTCCCAATTAACTGTCGAAACTCGTAATGAATACAATACTTGGAAAAAAAAAAAAAGATAAAAAACTTAAATAAATAACATTTAAGGTTGGATATTCAAATAAAGAATTAATTAAAGATTGTATACAAATTAATATTTTTCTCATTCTCATGTAACTAACACTGTATATTTACACCAACAATTTGCAGTTTCTAGCACCATGAGATTCTTCGTTTATAAATCTGATCATCATTAAACCAACCTATTCATTAATTACTTGGTTTTCCTAAGTAAATTACAAATCTGTCCCTTTAATTTCAAAAAAACAAATTAATTAATCCCCTTTGTTTCAAAAACTAAATATTTAGTCTCTTGTTTAGGGTTATTCATGCTTATTTTAATATTACTTTATTTAAAAATCTCTTCTTTTCTTGTCAATATTTTCATAATTAATATCTATTTTTTGTTTTGTTTTTTTAATAGAAAAAGAATATAACAGTAGACAAATGTTTTTGAAGAAATAGATTTTGAAACAAGGAGAACTAAATAATTTGTTTCTCAAACCTAAAAAGACTAATTTATCTGCATTACAGTTTTTGAAACAAGGAGAACTAATTAGAATTAATAAGCATAACCCATTTTAATTCTTTGCAATGCAACCTCTCTCTTTCTTTTATTTATATTTAAATGAAGGGTGATTGTAAGAAATAACAATTTAAAACGAGATGATATTATATATAATTAATAATACGTGTAAAAAGTTAAATTTCAAAAGTTAGAAACTTTTGAAATGGAAGGGGTGCATGATTTAAGTCCTCTTATGCGGCACACATCAATGATTTCCAAGAATTTCTTAGTCCACGTCAAGGTGGAGGCAACAAGATGGTGGCAATGGCATGAATCAACCTGGAAGTGGAATATATTGGTAAATTACTTCAGAACAGCTGCAGTCTACTGGATACTGAAGTCTTGTCTTTCCATCAAAGACAAGGAAAGAGGGGCCAAGTTCCTTGCAAATGTCCTCTCTAACTATATTTCGTATAAGACGGGTCTCCCATCAAAGCTCTCTTGTAGTAGAAAGCAAAAGGGTCTCTGTCCGTGACTGTCGGTTGCCCCTCTATCGAAAGGGAGATTGCCATGGGCCTGCCTTGTGAACTACAAATGCTGCACAAATGAGCTGAGAGAACGCCCAAGAACCATCTGGGCTCGACCATAGGAGGGTTAGCAGAGTGTTAGGTTTCATGTTGGATCCAAACCAGTTGTGGTTTTGATCAGGTTCAATCAGTCTGCACCGTCCTCTTCTAGGTAGCCTATGTACTGGACTGGAGACCAAGCTCGTAGATGCACTGTCTTCTTCAATGGACAGTGAAGAGCCATTCAGCTAGTTGAACAGTTCACGCAGGATCACAAAAAGATTCGTTGGGATTTGAAATACAAGGAGTTCACCTAAAACCCATTCGGTTATTTTACAAGGAAATTGATCTAAGAAGTCCACGTTGAATCGAATACTTAGACAAGTTATTTTAGACAAAATGCTATCATAAATTTTTTGTGATCAATCGTCAAATCCATTTTCAACTCCACTATGCATTGTGGGGTTTTAATTCAAGAAGCATTGCCTTCTGCAAAGATTAATGCTTAAGTTATTAATCGACTTCGGAAGTTTAACTTTTCTTAGTCATAACCTCTTTTTATTTCTATAATTTTGAAAATAAAAAAGAAATCAAAAAATATCTTTTTAATACATATTTCTTAATTTTTTGGCATTTTCAATTATTGCATGTAACTTTTTATAATTAAAAATAAGGGAATGGAAATGATGAGCAAGGAAAAAAAAAGACTAATATGATTGAGGATCAAATAATATAATAAAAGATCAAAAAAATTAGAAAAAATAATGAATAGAGATTACCTTTCATAAAGTAAAATTAGTTAATCTCTAACTATATAATTTCTCAATTAGAGATCTCGTTTAAAAAAGAAAAAAGAATATAAAATCTTAAATTATCTTTTATAAACTAAAGATCTAAATAGAACTAGAAAAATTGTAGGAAAAGATTCTAAACACAAACAATTAAGAAAAGGAAAATTTAATTAATCTTTGATAATATAATAATTTATCCAATTAGAGATCCTCTCCAAAAAAGAAAGAAAAGAATATAAAATCTTTTAATTTTCTCAAGTTTTGACGGGAATCCCATACTATAAATTAAAGACCCGAGAAGGGAGAGACGTCAGAAATACCCTACACTTAAAAAAAAAAAAAAAACAGAAACCTTAGCCACCACGTTTGTTTTCTCTTATTAGAAACTGGTAAAACTTTGACCCTCTTTCCTCTCTTGTCGACCATAGCCACACATTACCACTGTCTTCCCTTCACTCCCATCGTAATCCATAACCAATAGACCACGCTAATCAAAGAAGCAACCCTCTCTCATTCATACAAAACACTAGCTGAGACAGCTAAATCCCATTCTTCTAGGCCATCAAATGCCACAACAACAACACGCTCTCTCAATATGCACCGTAATACAGCAACACACCCAGTTTAACCACCATAACACCATCAATGGCAACTACAACCTAAGAAAAATCAAAGAATAAGAGAAAACAGATCGAAGCTTCCCCTACCTCTATCTCTCTCAACTTCACTATTAGCGTAGGAAGGAGAGGGAGAAGAAGGCACACCTAATCCATCAAATCACACTCCCAATACTTATTGGTGTGTAAATTTACATGCCACCAATCACGACAAGGTATTAAGACCATACACAACCACTGTCCAATCCACTTTCAAAGTACTTTTAGGAGTGTGGTTGTTGTTACTTTTCAAATACTTTTCACTTAGAAAAGTATGCCAATAATATTTTTTTTATTTTTAAAAAATCATTTTTAAGATCAGTACATTAAAATGATTTAAAAACATCAAAAACATATTAATTTAAAACAAAAAAAAATCAATTTTTTTCAGAAGCGCTTTTAAAACACAGTATACCAAACGCTCTCTTCAGTAGCTTTCAACCAATTATCTTGAATGAATTTTTGCATTTTTTTTGAATAATTTTGGATGTATTTCTAATTTTTATATGTATTATAATATTTAGAGAGTTGTTTCCCATGCCTGTGCATGGAAACCATAGATGTCTGCAGTTGTTAGAGATTTATTTTTTAAGGTATAATAAAGTTTATCTTATAGAATTTCATAAGTGGATGCATGATTGTAAAATTTATGCTTTTATTGTATTAAAAAGATGTGATTATATGCATTTTTTATTGTACTTATGTGGTTGTATATGTTGATTGTTATTTATATAGAAGCACCAAACCTATGAGAAGTAAGATCCTTAATAGAGATTTTTTTTTTTTTTAGTTGTTGAGTCTTTATTATTTTATATAATAATAATAACAATTTTTTTGTTAAACACCTTTCATGTTCTCTTTGCAAAAAATATATGCCTTATCAATGAGGACACTATTGATAACATCATCACTATTGTCGCGAGTGCACGCGTAGCAACGTTGTATGGCGACGGAGGAGGCTTTTATCGTGCTTCTTGTGTGAGGTGTTGTGTGTTGTGAAGGTTTTTTGGATTTAATAATAAAATTATGATTAAAAAAATATATATGAGAGAGAGAGGGATCGACGTTGTCTGCTTTGCCGGTAGTGAAGAGTTCAAGCGACCGTGGGTAGTGGAGACAGTGATGAAATGACGGTGTTAAGAATGGTGATGGCCGAAGGCCATGGTGGAGAGAGGGGGAGATGAAAGAGAAAATTGCAAAACCCGAGGAAAATGACTAGTTTTTTTGCTGACTTTAGACTTGATTTCCTTCTTTGCACCCATATTTATATATTTTGTCTTTAATAGTGACAAATATTGGCCTTTGGTTCGGCTAATAAGGATCTCAATCGATGATTCAAAGTGTGCATCGTGAGTTGTCAAATCTGCTGGGAAAGGCTGCCCGAGTTGGCCTTTTTAGGCTGACATCGAAGCAGTTATGATGATAATAGGCCAGAACGGACCATACTCGAAGATAGAGGGATTCAAGTTACCATTTTGGTTCATGTGTGGTAATTTTGGTGGTCATACAACGTATTAAATGCACCCACAAAGTAGATACCCAAACAGCATTCTCGGGGAAGACAATAAACAGTGACCGGACGATGCGTCGTCTAGTCCTTTTTATTTTTTGTTTTTGTTTTTTTAAATGCAAAAACGACGCCATTTTTGGTTAAATAAAGGATTTTTATCCAACTTCAATTAAGTCCATCAGCTTATACTTTTATGCAATTGTAACCCTGATGAACTTCAATTTAAAGCTCGAAGTTACACGCGCATTGCCATTTGGTCCTTAGTCTCAGATTTATACAATTTAACTCCTAATTGACCATTAAACTCTCAATTTCTTCAATTTCACCCCTGGTTTTTGCCAAATAAGCCCCTATAATTTGATACCTTTTGCAGATTGGTCCTTGGCTACTAATTTTTTCAATTTAACCCCCAATTGCACCTAAAACTTCAATTTTCTTGCAATTTGACCCCTAATTTCAATCAATTAACTTGGTAAAAATTAAATTTGGTCTCTTAAAATTCTAATCTTCTAAATTAAACCCAAATTAGGCCCCAAAACTTAATTTTTCACTAATTAAACTTCAAATAAAATTAATTTGACCCATTTAAAGTATAATTAAGTATTTGCACTTAATTAAATCCTTCAATCGGATCCAAATTAATTCTTAAACATAATTAAAATTTAATTTTGCTCATGATTAAATTAAATTGTCCTATTAAAAATTTAATTATGTCCTTGGACTTAATTTTTATGCAAATTCATCCAATAATCATTCAATTTGACCTTTAATTTGCATTTTTTTTCTTCATTTTTTGAGCATAATAGGGGTACAATTAGGCATTGAATTTCCTCCAAAATTACAACTTGGTTTTTATGTATTTTTTTAAATCATCCCCTATATGTTTTATTCACATCGCTAGCCATTATTTTATTTTTGTTTTGAAAAGAAAGTGAATTTTGAGGAATAACCCCAAATTTGGGTTGTGACATTTACTATTATTGTCATTATTTATGTTATCATTATCATCATAATTATCATCAAAATAAACATCATAAATTGATAAAGAATATCAATCGATATCTATATCATCATAAACATGATAACCAAAATCTTCATGATACTCATCCTGATCAAGAAGTTGTTTTCCCTGCTTGTGCTTATGAAACAGGTTCTTAAAATTGGTCATGGATCTGTGATCACTGTCTTCATGATCCCTTAGGCTCCTTACGTCCATGAACTGATAGGTTAATTATGCAATATGTCTATGTATATCTTCTATCACTAGTTCTTGAATGTCTCTTTCTTGAAGGAGAACCATTTCACCCCCTCATACACAAGCACATGTCATTCTGCTATATCAAAGCTAATAAAAAAATATTAATTTTTATGGTTACACCGCAGAAACGAACAGCCATAGAGTAGGGAGTATAGGAAATTGAAGGGGTGTTTCTCACAACTTGCAATATAAAGTACAGTCGAAACCAAAATTACTAGAAAGCCAAGACAGAGAAAGAGGGACCATGATGTACTTAGGAAGGACAAGAAGGGGTTGTAAACCCAATGGGTTAGACAACCACCCAGCATGTCTTTATGGTCACACAGACTCCAAAAACACTCGTGGTTTATCGTTTGCCTCCGCAATCCCACATGACATTACTTCTCTCCCTGCCTCTAAGTCTCACCATAGATACCCTACAATCCCTTCAACCTTTTCACCCCATCATTCATAAGTACATTTCATTTTGCCACCCAAAGTATCCAACCCAACTAGTCTTTTTGCAACAATTTTTTCAAGCCATGATGGCACCTTTGAGCCAACGGTTGGGATCCTTCCCATATGAATAAAAGGCCAAGATTCATCCCCAAAAGAGACAAAATATCCCTCTTTCATCCTTTATCAACAAGGGTGGATTCCATGTATTAAACATCAAGAAATATAAGGCCAAAGTTGGGAAAACATCAACCTTTCCCCCCCCTAGTTTTTTTCTCCTCTCTCGACTAGTCTTCCCCTTCTTCCTTCACCAACACCACCACCACCAACACCACCACCAACAACACGTCAGACTTTCTAAAACTACCAGCTAGCCACCCCTCACAGCAAGTAACCTTATTCTTTCCCTCTTTGAGTGCAAAATTAGCAACCAATTGCATGCAGAACGTTGGTTCTACATGTAAATGGCATATTAATTAACATGGTTGCTGGGTCGGGCCAGCAACCATGTGGGCCGTGAGATGGACCTGTTTCAGCCCAACCTAGATGGAAGGGCCGGGTCCAGCCCAAAAAAAAAAAAGATAGGTTGTTGGGTTGTCAGTCAGTCCAACCTAGCTGGACTAGACCCATTTCAGCCGAGGCTATTTTTTAAAAAATAAAAAATAAAAGAGGGAGGTCAAGTCTATTAGGCCATATAATTTAAATTTTCAAAAGGGTATTTTAAAAATATTTGTAGTCTCCCTCATATGTTCTTCCAATAATTTTGTATAATATAAGGTTGTTGATTTACAATGTAAGATACAGACTCGATATTAAAAATATTCAATTTCCTCTAAAACTTCAAAAAAAATCAAAAAATCAAAAATTTTAAAAAATAAATTTTCATTTCAAAAACAAAAAATATTTTTTTTTTTGTTTTCATGCATAAGGCCGAATCCTAAAAGTTTTCCAAGCATATTTTCATATAAAAAAAATTACATCTTTCTCATGTTTTAAAATATAAATTGAATAGCATAACCCGTTTATGATTATACGTTAGGGTTTCGATAAAGTATCAAAAATTCTTCACTAATCATTTTGTTCACTTTATATTTTTAAAGTGTTAGGATTTAGATATAAACTTTAATATTCAGGGATATGAAATTACATTGTAAAGTATATTTTCAAGTATTAAAGATACAAAGTGCAAAATAAATAGAATGTTACAATTTAGACCTTAGAATAGTTAAGATTTAACTTGATAAAGTAAAGACTTTTTCACAAAAGGAGATCTGACTTGAAACTTAAATAAGACTAATGGATAAAAATGTGACTTATAATAACAATCAAACAACAATATATCTTACCTTAGATAGGGTGCACTGGTGGTGATGTGTCTTTTCTTTGTACAACCCGTTTCTTACCTAAAATCTCGTAGATTATAGGTTTCATAGTAAATATAATATTAGATGGTGAATCCTGAATCTTATAGCCATAAATTTATTATTATATTCAAAACCCCTTCCTTTCAACACATCTAAGGAAGCAAACTTTCTATTTATATTTGTTAATTTTCTGGTTTTGTTAATCTTAATAAGCTCCTGTGACAGTGGGGATACGAAACTAAGAGCTCCACTTTTGAAATTTGTAATATTCATCAACTCATATAGCCAGTACCTCCATACAAATTAATATTTGAACCCATGTTCTTGAAGACATGGCAAACAATTTTAGCCACGGTAAATACATACAAAATGATTGTTGCTAAACAAATTAAACTGCCAAACCACGAGCTGACAGCAGGGCTTCCATCTAGCTAGTCTGAAAGAACAATTGTGGAATTTTTTTTTTATTTTTTTTAATGAAATCGATCCGATTATGTTAGTGTGTAACCTCAATTGCGTTACCATTATCTATATTTATATATACAGGATTATATTCTTTCGTAGATCTGGCCAAGAATAGGAAACATTGTATTTGATCATATAAAATCTAAGTTAAGATATGGCTGTTCGCTAACCCTCTTAGCACAGAAATAATTAAATAAATAATATTAAGAGTTTTTTAGGATTTAAATAGTAATTATAGTTTAAAGTGTTTTTTATTTAGAAATATATCAAAATTATATTTTTTTAAAAATATTTTTATATTAACGTATAAAAAAATCTAAAAATATTAAAAAAAAATTAATTTAAAAAAAATTAATTTTTTTTAAAAACACGAAATCAACCAAATTACTAAACATTTCAAACTGGACAGCCTAGATTTGTAACTTTCCGTTTGATGATACATAACCAACGACACTTT
The DNA here is from genome assembly GCF_005239225.2 of Populus alba. NCBI lineage: Eukaryota > Viridiplantae > Streptophyta > Magnoliopsida > Malpighiales > Salicaceae > Populus > Populus alba. The sequence goes on from NC_133289.1 coordinate 19,004,621, forward strand.
TTGTTTTGTTTGCTTTTTATCACTTTACTAGATTTGTAATCAAGCACACCGTTTGTATATCTAAATAGGCTCAACTAATTATACCAATGAAATATGCATGCATACCACACCAACTATTGTACTTCAGCTTCTATTATATGAATCTAGTCTATAAAAATCAAATCAAATTAATATATTGATTGGAGATACAGAAGTGAAGTGACATATAAAGTGTATCGAAAGTAAGATTCTCAAGCTCCAAAATTATAGTCCTATGACACTGCATAGTGAAAATCTATGATATTTTATAAAATAAATTTGAAAAATATTTTTCAATTTAAAAAAAAACTTATAACCAACAATGAAGAAAAATATCAAACTGGAAATTATAGACCTTGTTTGAAGGTCTTCCCAACCTCTAACGGCTATAAAACCTTCACCCTATATATATAATAGGATCTTTATAATCTTTTATTAAAATATCAGTTTATTCTAATAATTAGATTCAAAATTATACTTGTTTTACTAAACTATCAAATTAAGTTAAATTTTTTTTTTTCTTTATTTCCATCCTACATTATTCTAACAAGTCCACTCAACTAAAGCTCATAACAAGAGCTCATTTTGATAGATTTATAGTTATTCATCTAAATCTCCCATGTTTGTGGTGCTTTTGAAGTCAAAAGGTTTAGAACTAATAAAAATTGAATTTGAATAGCTTAAGCATGAATTAAAAACAAATCTTAGCTTAAAAATATGTTTATAAAGGTTGCAAGAACTGCCTTGAAAAAAGGTAAAATGTTGACTTTACATATAGTCACAATTATTTTAAGTTCAGGGATCATTTTCCTTTGACAATGTATTTAAAATTGTGTATTTTATTATTTTATATATATATATATTTAAAATATTTGATTAATCAACAAACATTATGTTTTTCCATGAGTTTCACTGAAAACTTTATTTTGAAACCTTGATTATGAAAAAGGTACAATTTATAACTTTTTTAAATCTTTTTTTTAAATTACAACCACAAAAACTATCATCATATCAAACACACTTAAACAACCACCAATTGAATTTTTTCTTTGATACAGATAATATCTCCAAATAGAATTTTCATATTAATTAATTCAGTGTACTTATCATTTAACAATTACCTCCATATTAATTTTAGGTAACCTTCATAACTCATCTTATGATAACAGCTTCTCCATTTTAGGAAAAAGAAAACATAATATATATTAATTTCAACAATTCTGATTAATTTTTAGTTTTAATAGAATATTGAACATTAATATTTATAAACAATGATTTAATAAAATAAAAATCCTTATAATTATAATCACCTTATATTTTTCTTTGTGAAATATTTTTGTTTCAAAAACTCATTTATACTTTAGACTTATTAATCAAACTTAAAGAATATTAAAAATAAAGAATCATTTATAAAATTATAAATAAAATATATTCATTGCATGAATAAAGTTAATATCATATATAATAATTTGATTAGCTAAATAACATATACTTTAACACATCTCACGCTACCACCACCAAATCCTAGTCACCACATTATTTTCTTTGTCATCAGCTTTCAGCCACCTCTAGCTCCACCACTAATTTATCATTGACATCACAACACCATGTAACCATTCCAATACCATTATACTTTAAAAATTTATTATTTATTAAATATCTTAAAATCTTTTTCGTGTAAAATATTTTACACTTAACAATTATTTTTTTATAAAAAAAAAAAAAAAAAACATGATGCTTGTAACGATAATCGCTAATTTGTCCTCGAGTTTTATTTCCTAAACTACCCCTCACCTTGTTATTATTTTTTTTTTTTTTCCACATATGTAGAATTACCAAAATACCTTTGATTAGAATTCAAGAGAAGCAAGAAAAATCTTCGATGTTTGTGGTGGTTTGGAATTCAAAAGGCTTAGAGTTAAGAAAAAATGAATTTGAATAATTTAAGCATAAATTAAAAAAAAAAATGTTAGCTTAAAAGTAAATATATTTACGAAGGTTTCAAGAATTCCCTTGAAGAATGCAGAATGATGAGTTTACATGTAAAGTTTAGAATCTAGATTTGTTCTTTATTTAAAAGATATAACTATAATTTATAAGTTTTTTTTAATTAATTATAGACTTTTTATATAAAAGACTAAATTATATGTATAAATTAATTAGAATTATAATCTGTCTTGATAAAAAATAGAATTAAAAAATTAAGAACAATACATAGTGCATTCAAATAAATAATATATATTCTCGTACAAATTGATGTGTCATGTAATTAATATTCCATATAGTTCTTAAAATATTAGATGAATAGTTAAAAATAAAAAGAAGTCATTTATTATATGAAAAAAATACACGATTTGTCCTCATATGATTTATATATATGCACAGTATTTATCTGAAAATTATTGTGTGTTTTTGTTTTTTATATAACAATGAAGATTTTATACTCAATAATTAAAAGGAGCCAAAATTCATTGGAAAAGTATTATAACCCAGATCCATTATCATTGTTTACCGAAATAATGTAACGGAGTTTTTACTATTACACCAAAAAAAAAACATAACATTAGAATTTTTTTTAAGGACATGAAAGTTTTTTCAGATAATCCATTTGTTATGATTAAATTAATAGGAGATAAATAATTTTTTTTTATTGTGAAGTGAAACAATAAAAATACCATTGGAATAAAAACCTTAAATCTAGTGTGTATTTTTGTATTTTCACAATATTTTTTTTATTATAATATTAGTTGAGCAAAAATTTGGTATTTGATTAAATATAAACAATTAAAATGCACAGAAAAATAACTAAAATACCCTTAAAAATATAAATTTCAACTTGGAGTTAAGAGGCTTCCCAGTCTTTTCACAATGGTTTTGTCATTATTATAAAGTTAGATTAAGGGTGCTTTGATATTTAGCTAAAAAAAAAAATGATGTGTTGCTCCTCTCAATATCAAAAAATATTATTTTATCGTGTTGTTAGAAAAGTTATCCTATCCTCTTTTTGTTGATGCGGATTGTATCTCTAATGATAATTTGGTTTATTACTAGTTGAATTTTTTTTTTTCTCATCCTCTCAAAAATTACAACTTAACTCTTTTGGCTGTTGGTATTTTAACTTCAATCCTTATTTTTTTATTTTTAATTTTTTATATTGGCCTTTTTGTATAAATTATATTTGTTTTTTATTTCATTTTTTAATCTCAATTTATCAAATATTATATTCTCTAATTTGTTCCTTATTTTTTGAGTTTTTAATTTTTACCTTGGCTATTTTGTAAAAAACTTTATTGGTTTTTAGTTTCATCCTTCAATTTAAAATGATGATATTATGTTTTTCAATTTGATTATTGTTTTTATTTTTTTTTCTTGGTCCTTTTATAAAAGTTATTATTCTTTTTAGTTTTACCCTTCAATATATACATATATATATATATATATATATTATTTTTCATATCAATTATGACCCTCATTTTTGTTTTTTTTTTTTGTCCTTTTACTAAATTGATTTCTCTTTTTAATTTCACAATTCAAACAAGTATAAAATTTATTTTTTATTTTTTATTTTGATTCTTATTCTTTTTAAATGCTATTTTTTTTAATTCTCTTATATAATTGAAATTTTTTTTATATAATTTTATCCTTCAATATTTGATTGATTGAAAATTGGATTTCATTGTTTATCCATATTGGGTGCATTGAGTCAAGTAACTCGAGTAAGGAATTTGAAAAGTAAAAAAAACAGTTATATAATTATTATTTTTTTTCTATCGAGTTATTTTAATCTGCATGATTATTATGGTTATATAATTTTTCATGATTGATTTTTTTAATATCTTTTTTTTTACCACAATTTGGCATCTAAATATCATATTTTGCGAATATATAAAAAATAATCTAACTCCATGACAAAGCGTGGGCATCAAGACTAGTTTAACACTGACTTTAATACTTTTACTTAGAGAAATTGTCAATAACTCTTAATTAGAAAAATAGCAAAAGTTGATAAACAAATATATAAACTTTATGCTGTTCATAAAAGGAGTAATTAGTAGTATTTTAGTAGTAATTTTTTGGACCATTATTTTTTAAAAATAAATACAATCAAGAGAGAAATTCTAAATGAAATATTTTTATTATTTTTTATGAATCATTAATTCTATTTTCTCTTCTTTATTTATATCAATCTCTTTCTTCCAAATAAATCTAAAAAAACTAATAAAATATCACAGTAAAGCTCATTTCCACCATAAAATTTTCCAAACATTTGCGCAAGAACGGGAGGGAATTTACTAATTTATTTGAAAAAAAAAAAAGGAGAGGAAGAAGAAGAGAGCATTAATGCTATATATTTCAGAAAGCAGAGTCCTTCAGCTTATAATTCTGATCTGGCAAGGAAAGAGAGAAAAGTGTTCAAACTTCAACCGCCTAAACCGTCAAGATGGAGCTGTCAGGTTCCAAGATATTGAAGATCTCGAGATCATCCATCAAAAAAAGATATGAGAAATTGACAGACACAACACAATGACACTGACACAACAACAATAATAATAAAATTCAGACAGGACTTTTCTGTTTATGATATGTCCGCTGCTGCTGCTGCTGTAGAGAAAAAGAAAAACTCAATATCTTCAACTCTACTCGTTAAAAACTAAAATTCGAGAGGATCCACAAAATGACAAACACTCTCACACGCATTCTCTGGTTGCCCTCTCTGGTCACGTCGGTTATTTTGCCGGCGGCTGGTCGCACGTGTGTCCACTTCACTTCGGGCCCCACGTGTCTTTATTTTTCACGTCCTTTTTTTCCCCCTCAATTAAAATGCCCTCACGCAATCAAACGATAAAGATCTCTCCACGTCGCTGATAGCTTTGATAAAGGATCAAACGTGGCAGTCCTTGAAGGCCAGTGTCGGCAATAAAGCTAGTAAACAGGATAAGAGCTCAGGCCCTGGACGTGATCCTTTGTATGCAATTGTCGGAGTTGCTCATCACATCAATAGAAGCTCAGACTTTATTTCTCCTCCTGCGTCTGGTGTTAACAAGGAAGAGCAGCATTCAGGACCCAGCTCTTGAGTAGAGAAATTCAGGCACGTTTTTAGTATTAAATCGCACGCATGAGGAAGTCTGGCTTCCATGATTTTAATCTTTATTTGCATCTCATCTCTTAATTAATTAGGTCGTGGAATTGCTGGTCTTCAAGATTATTATTGAATTGCGATAAATGATGTTGTTATATTAAATTTATTATTTGGGTTTGGAGTCCATTTAAAGTTTTGTTTTGATTCTCTATTTCGATTCTATACGTAATTAGTTAGTTAGGTAACATTTTTGTTTTTATATAGAGTCGTGTAATAAATCATAACCAGGCTACTACATAATGATGGCCAGTTGGTGTTTTACATGCGTGGATCCGTGCTAAAAGGGGGAGAGTTGAGTGCGACTATATATATTCATGAGATATGGAAAATTATTGAGTATATGAGGATTTAGGAGTTGTATTTTTCGACGTGTGCTAATCATTTTCAGATGAAAATCTCGGTACAATGGATATATGTGTGTGTGATCGAGCATATTATGCCATGGGAAAACCGCCATGGTTTAATTAGAAGAAAGTGAACAAGGACAGTCAATTCTACTGAAACAGCAAATCAATCTTTCGTTTTGCCCCAAGTCAAGATTTTGGCAAGGGACGATACAAGAGAGCGAGACCCCACATGTCGTCTTTTCTTCTGCTTTCGAAAGACATGATCTCTTGCTCCAAATACTTCTTGATGTGGGATCGTGTGATGTTTGAGAACCACAGTCGCAATTAATGTATTTTGGAGGTTTTTATTTTCCTTCTTCAATCCTTTGAAGGGTTTTTTTCTCTCTTTTATTGACAAGTTTGTTGGGCGTACAAAATGCAACCATTCAATATAGTTGTGGAAAATGACACTTAAAATGCTTATGATAAGTAATTTGCTAACGCTTACCCAAATTTCAATCAATGAAGATGTAGGTGGAAATTCGAGTCGGAGTTTTTTTAATTAAAAATTTTATTTTTAAATTTATTTATTGAAAATTATCTAATAAATATTTTTGTTATGTAAACAAAATGATCTCTCAACTCAAATATTTCTAAATTGGTTTAAAAAATATAAAATCAAACTAGAAAAAAAAAACTATTTTAACCTTGATTTACACTTTTTTTACCAAGATGAAGGCTTCAAGATGTCTTAATGGATTTTCTCTTATTAAATGAAATTTATTGATGCTAAGACTGATTTTTTTTTTTGTTATTGTAATGTGGTTAAATGATAATTTTTTTCTCCTTTATTCTTTTTTAACGAGTTTTTTTTTCTTCTTTCAAATCTAGAGACTACAATATAAACAAAAAAAATTTTTGAATTAAAATTAAAAAATAAAACTCAATTCGAGGAGAGAGAAAAAGATATTGATTGAAAAGCACCTTTTTATTAACTTTGAGATTGGACATGTGTTGTTCTCTTCATGTTTTATATTATGATCATTTTTCTTTTAATTTGATTGTCAACTACATTTGAAAAATTTATCTTATAAAATTAAGTAATAAAATGATTATTTTGAAAAAAAAAATAAAAAATATAACAGCTTCACTATTTTATAAACAAAGTAATTTCTTCCCTTTATCATTGAGTATAGAGTGGAATTATTCTCTCTTTTTTGATTTTAGTATTACATGCATATTCTAATTTACTTGTAAGTATTTAAAAGTGTAAGAGAGTTGTTTTTTCAAAATATTTTTTATTTAAAAGTATACTAAAATAATATTTTTAATATTAATATATTAAAACGATTTAAAAATATTAAAATAATCTATTTCAAAAAAAAAAAAAATTAAAAAATAAATTCAACCTTAATTTTAACCAAATCATATCAAATGGACTACTCATAGCTTAAATTTTGTAGTTTTGTAAACAATATTAAAATACAAAGAGTGTGATATCATTTTCAGTTTCTGCTTTAATTTTTAACAAACAGAAATACAAAACTTGTATATTTTGCATTTTTTATTTGAAAGAAAAAATCAACAACCACTAACATTATTTGCTATTGATTAAATTAATTCATATTTCTTTCAAAAAAAAAAAAAAAAGAGCACGTCAATCAATCAAAATGCATAATTCAAGCAAAAAGGGTAATGATTATAATGTCACGCGGAAAAAACCCATATCTATCTCGCAGAAGCATTTGCGTTTTCCTCTGCAAATATCTGTCCTGAGCCTGCAATCTTTACAACTTGATAGTTTCGCCAGCAAAAAGAATTCACCTTCATTTTGCTCTTTCAAGACGCCCCGTGCGAGTGATTAGATGACACCCCTTTGATACCGTGGGTCTATCAATCTTAGAAATTTAGATTAATTTATGAATTTGTAAATAAATTAAGCTTAATTGAGAAATTTTAAAGTATTGTGAAAATATTTTTCATTATTTACTCTATAAAAAAATAAAATATAGACAGAAATAAAATTTAAAAATAAAGAAAATGAGAGAGTTAACACGAATAACACTACCAAAAAATTGACAAATACAAACAAAACATCAACAGAAAAATTTTATCGGTAGATTATGAAGAACTTTACTCACACTATATTCTTTCATTATATCCATTGGTACATTTCGATAAAAATATTTTATCAGTATATACTGAGAGAATTACAATGAAAAAACAAATAAAAAAAAGACAATATAAAATGACATGTTACTTTGACTGATAGAATGGTCGATAAAATTAAATTTTCGATGAAGTTCATCATTAAATCTATCTGTAATATTTAATTTATAACTTAGAGAGCAACCCTACTCTCCCCATCCCCCATTTTTTTCTTTTTTATCCCAGCTTTGCAACAAACAAATAGCTCTCATTACCCCTATAATTTTATCATAAATCAACCTCTCACCACAAATTCGATCACCCCCAACATTTAGTTTCAATATCCTTGTTCTAGTTTAAATTTTATTGAGGATTCTCCACTTCAAATAAGAAAAACTATCAATTTTTTATTTGAACCCAATTTTAAAATGTTAATTTTTATTGTATATTTTTGTAGTATATGTATTTTGTTTGAGTGTTTACTTATTTTATAGCTTTTTTTCATAGAAGTTTGTTATAAATGTATGATATATAAATGTTAGGGTTTCTTTGAGATTTTTTAAAATTATATTTGTCTGTAAATTGCTGAAATTTATTTCAAATTTGTGACTTGGGTCTTTTATGATGAAATTTTGTAAATATATAGAAATTTGAATTTATGTGGATAATTGATAATAAATTAAAAGTATTGTTAAAATAGATTGAATACGTTTGAGTTAAATCAATGTTAGTTAATTTATTTAGTTTACATAATTCATTAATACATGTTGTCATTAATATTTTAAATAGGTTTGATATAGGTAATGGATGATTGTTCATGGATGTATTGAGATTCACCTAAAGGGTTGATTAAGATGGATTATCATAATGAGATTTAGGGTTTTATTAATCACACACTATTTAATACTTGAAATATTAGTGAAGGCGGTATTAGATATCCATGTAAGAGGTGTAAAAATAAAAATATTTCTCAATCCAGATATTGTAACGATGCATCTTCTACAAAAAAAAAAGTTAATGGAGAAATATTTGTGTTGATTTACACATAGAGAACTATATATTCCTTACGAGACCATTGTAGAAATGACGATTAGGTCAACTTCTAGCTAAACGCGCATGAAGTTCTAGATAACAATCATAATCCTTATAGGAATATAACTATGGATGCAATTAAAATGAATCAGGGTCGTGTCGATGAATATCTAATCGTAGATAAAGAACCTAATGTAGACACTACCATGTTTTTTATCTTTTAAAATATTTTGATGAACCATTATATGATAGGTGCATAAATCATAGTAAATTATCGATTGTTGCATAGGTGTTCACCATTAACTCAAATTGTAAGTTGAGTGAGACTGGTTATGATAGAATTTTGGAACGAGAGAAAAACATTTTATCTTAAAGGAATAGACTAAAAGAGAATTTTTATGCTGTTATATCCATGATGAAACCCCTTGACCTGGGATACTAAAAAATTAACAAGTGTCTAAACTTCTGCATGTTGTACTATCTTTAAAATACAAAATTGATCAAGTGTAGAACATATAGGCATACTTGTTATAAACCCAGAACTAGCAGGAGAAGGATTCTTGCTGCACATTGAAAAATTAGATACTTTCCAATAACACATAGACTGTAAATGTTATTCATGTCTCAAAAGATTAATGAACACATGACATGACATCATTCAAATGATATGGTGAATGGAGTGATGATACACCCTTCTAATAATGAAGTTTGGAAACATTTTAATCCAGGTTACATCCTTGGTTTTCAGTGGAATCAAGGAATGTGCGTCTTGGGTTATGTATAGACAGGTTCAATCCATTCGAGTCATTTGATGCTCCCTATTCTTATTGGCTAATGATACTTACGATTTACAACCTCCACTGGGGGCGTGTATAAGGCTATATTTTATGTTTTTACTTATGGTCATACCCGGTCCTAATAGTTCGAGTTGGAATATAGATGTTTGTTTATGATTGTTGATTGATGAGTTAAAGCAGTTGTGAGCATATGAGATTTTTATGTATGATGTATCGAGGAAACATAATTTTCAAAGACAACTTTGAAGTGGACTATTAATGATTTTCCTGTGTATGGAACGGTTTCTAGTTGGATCACGCATGAAAAATTAGCATGTTCATACTATATAGAAAATAACAAGGCCTTAATAGTAACAAATGGTGGTAAAACATTTTTTTATTGTCATTGATGATTCTTACCAACGGATCACAAATACAAAAATAACTTCTTTATTGGTAGATTTGAAAGAAATGTTGCACCATTGCTACTATCGAGTGAAGAATTGTTTGACATGGTGTCGTAATATAATGATATTGTATTTGATTTTCAATCTGATAAGCAAAAGTTTCCTGATTTTGGTTTAACTCATAATTGGATAAAGCAAAGAATTTTTTAGAAGCTTTCTTATTGGATGACCAATCTTCTTCATCATAACCTTAATGTCATATAAATTGAAAAGAACATCTTTGAAAATATTTTTAACATGATTATGAACATGAAAAGAAAGTCAAAGGATAACATGAAGGTTAGAATGGATATATGTTTTGTCATTGTAAAAACATGGAGCTAGTTTATGATTGGTCATAGATTACAAAACTCAAAGCAAGCTTCTCCTTAAACAAGAATGCACAATTACTTGTCTACAGATGGTTTAAGAGTTTTTGTTTTCCTTATGGACATGCATCAAACATATCTAGATTGTTGAGTTTAGAGGATTACACATTGTATGGAATGAAGAGCCATGACTGCCATGTATTTATGCAAACATTCATTCCATTATCTTACCAGGATTTATTATCAAAAGGGATATAGGATGCACTCACGAAGATCAGTCATTTTTTTAAAGATATATGCTCCAACAAGTTACAAACATAACACATAGAGAGGCTTGCAAGAAATATTATCCAGATAATCTGCAAATTTAAAATGATATTCCCTCCTTTGTTTTTCAACTCAATGAAGCATCTACCTATATATTTATCATTTGAGAAAAAATTTAGAGGCCCGACTCAATATAGATGGATGTATCCATTCAAGATATTAGAAATTACACATGCATCGTCATTAAAGTTCCATTATCTCTTTTTTTTTTTTTAATTCAAAACATTTATTTAATTCTATACAAGTACTTGTTCAATCTTAAGAGAAAAGTAAAAATCAAGACATATGTTGAGGCTTCAATATGCAAAGCTTATATTGTTGAAGAGATCTCAACATTTATATCCTATTATTTCAAGCCTCATTTAAGAATAAGAATCAATTGCATTCCAAGGCATGATGACAGTGGGCAATACCTTCAAGCAGGAACTTGTCAATATTCTCCCATCCTGGATGACTAGTATTTAAAAAATATTATGAGTGGAAGATGTTTGACAAAAATAGAATTTAGACAAGCACATAATTATGTGTTATTTAACTGCAATGAACTGATACCTTTTATTCAATGAGTATAATACTTAACATGTCATTTCTTTCAAAAAATTTATCTCTTATACTATCATAAACTAATAAGTTGTTGAATTCTTTATTGGCAACATCATTAATTTTATTGTTCAAAAACTCACTACTGACTGAAATTCAAATCTTTCGATTATAAAATGAATAATTTTTCACGTGGTTTAGAATACTTATAAAGACTGTTTAATTATTCTTATAACTCGGGATACTTAATTTTGTTATACATTTCTCATTAATTGTTAATAATTGTAATTTATGTATCAGGTTTATCAATTGGAAGAAAATGCTAATGTTACTTTAAATTTCCTAAGTTTAGGTCCTGAAAGAAAGGTGAAGTGCTATAACGAGTATTTTTATAAATGAATATGTGTTTTATATTGAAGAGTATAGTCAGGGTTGAAAGACATATAGCATTGAGTTTTGTGTTAAGGGATTGATTTCTAATAAGTTTGAAAATGACTACTATGAGAAGTTAGAAGATGTCATTGAATTGCAATATCATAGCGAACTGAATAAATAAGCAATTCAATTTCTTTTTCACATTTGTAGATGTTTATGGTAAATCAAATAAACAAGTATTGATATTTACTCATGAAATAATTTAAAATATTTCAACTTAATTCCCTTGTTTAATGTAAATTAATGCTTGAAAATAAATCATATCGCATACAAGGGATGGATCCAAGAAGTGATAAAAAGAATATCTCATATCCTTACTTTCTTAAAATTTTTAATTTTTTGAATCCATATCTTTCGTTTCTTTTTTATCAGAAATCTAGTTGAATGGTTAACCTTCATCTTTTTATCCTTTCAATTTTATTTCAATATTCAAATCAAAAGGAGGTAGATGGTTGCAATAATCTATTTGTCTTTATAAAAGTTAAAAAAACATTTTTATATTTTCTTTTCGACCTCTGTTGAAAAGCTTATCCAATTTTTATCAACACATAAATTGAAAAACTATGGTGCATAACGGTGTTTTGAAACCTGACCTAGTCATGACTCGACGACTAAAGGTTAAACTATAAGTTTGATGAGTTGATCCATTGATGCTTGTTTTTTTTTTTAATACCCCTCCCAAATAAAAAATCATTTTAGATAGTTTTTTAAGGAAAAACTAAAACAATGTTTTTTTAATAAAAAAAATTAAAAATTAATTAGGTCTCACCTAAGTTATGAGTCGATTTACCATCTCATTTAAAACTATATTAATGGTCTAAATAAAAATGTAGCTCTGTCTATACGGTCTTCAAATTGTTTTATTATACTGACAGATAGCAAATTAAGATAATGAATAGAAATAATTAGGACTATATATATATATAGATTTTGCATGACTGAAAGGCAACCGTTGTAAACTAGGTAAGCCGACTTGAAAGGATATCAAGAAATCTTTTTGTCGACTATAATCTTTTTGTCGACATATTATAACAATTTTAAAGCCTAGTGGTTTATTTTGCAAGACCTTACTATTTTTTATTCACTACAATGACAATCAACGATTAAATATGCCAACCATTTGCCCCTGTTTATTTTATTTTGCAAGCTTTCATCACGTGGTAGGCGAACCCAAAAAAACTGGAGTTTACACGTGAGCAGCATGCTTTGTAATTAAGACAAGCGGCGAAGGCTAAAGAATTGTTTAAAATCTCTGTATGCTTACTGTTTTTTTTTTTTTTTAATTATTTTTATAAAAAATTAAATTTTTATTTATATTTCTTTGTTTTAAATTAATATTTTTTTTGTTTTTAAATCATTTTAATGCGTTGATATAAAAAATAATTTTTTAAAAAAATAAAAATAATATTATTTTAATATATTTTCTGAATAAAAAATATTTTAAAAAGTAATTATAACTTAAAAAAAAATACTAAAACATTCAATGAAGGATTGAATTTTATACGCCAATCAAACAATTTAAGTAACAAATCTGACCATTCAAATTCAAGCTGGATAATCAGCGCCAACATAAAAAGAGGAACAATGTTGTCTTGGAAAATATATTTATTAAAAATTAAAATATTCAATTAAATATTTTGAATTTTGAATTTATATAGATAGTTTTTGAAATTGTGATAACGGTTATTTTTTAAACTGTTTTTTATTTCAAAATAATTTTAAATCATAAAAAAATTAATTGAAAATTTTTAAAAACATTGTTAGAATGCCTAAAGAATTTTAAAAAGTTGTTTGTGACTAAGGATTTTTGCTCCATTTTTTTTATGGATTCAAATCTTGAGATCATTCTCCACCAAACTTTATTAATTTTTTTAAAATGCATTAAATCAATGTGTAAGATGTATTTAGTTTCAATTGACATTGTGAATTGATTTGAAAATACCCTTATAATTGGAGGAAAAAAAGCTATCCACGTTACATTATAATAAAAAAAATACCAGGTACATAATCTTTATAAAAAGCTTGTTCTTGTGTGTGTTTAAAATAATGGAGGTAGGGCCGCAATTTAAAAGAAAATAAATGGTAAAGAATAAAAAAGCTTTATTTGTATCAAGATATCAAAGAAAGATTTGTTTGTAATTCTTTGAATTCATTTTGCGTTTACATGGAGGAGAGACGAATATAATAAAATTGTCTCCGGACATTGTTTTTGGACATAAGGTCCATTATAAGCCACTTGTCGGGGTAGAAGTTGACTCGCAATCACGTGGATGGTTCATCCAGTGAGGATCTGTGATTGTATTCAGAAACTTTTTTTACTTGCCGCGTGAAAATTAACCATTTATTTACGGGGTGATCTCCACCACCAATATTTTCAGCTTTGTCTCCGCCATCAAATTTAATTAATATGTTAAACTCATAATTCAAGTTATTAAAATAATATAATTTTTAAAAAAAAATAACTTGGTTTAATTTATATTGACCTGTTAAATTCACAATTTGATTATGAACTGAGATAACTCCATAAAAAATAAATCAAAATAAATTATGATACTCAATTTTTAATTACTCATGTTAAACCTAATGTTAAATGATGAAATTTGTGAAAGTTTCAATAAAAAATGAGTCAAGCCAACCTAGGTTAACCCATTGAGCATTATTCCCGGATTATGAACCTGAGATAATTTAATATAAAATAAATCAAGATAAATTATGAAGTCCAATTCAAAATCAAACATAATATTAAATGATAAAATTGGGAGAACATAGTCAATTAAGAAAAAAAAACTAAGTCAATTGGGTGAACACGTCAAACTCGCAACCCGAGTCATGAGATGAGGACAACCCAATAAAAATCTAATTTAATGTTGAATGACATGTGACCTGAGTCATGAGACCGAGAGAATTTCTTAGAAAAAAAAAAAAAGAACAACTTGATTTAACTGAGGTTAAAAGACCAAAAACTGCAACCTTGATCGTGAGATCAAGATTTCCCATAGAAAGCATATCAAAACAAATAATGAAGCTCAATTACCAACTGACATAGTGTTTAATGATGAAATTGGAAAAATAAATTAATTAAAAAAAAAAAACATAAGAAATAACTCGAGCAAACTTGGGTTAACCCATTAAGCACTATTCTCAAGTCATGAGGCTAAAATAACATAATAGAAAGTACACAAAACAAATCATGAAGTTTAATTCTCAATCAACTCAATATTAATAGATGAAATTGAAGAAAAAAAAGTTAATTAAAAAAAGGAAATAAAACCTAAGTCATCGAATTAATTCGTCAAACTTGTGACTCATGTCATTAGAATATGATAATTCAATAAAAAAAATTATATAATATTAAATGATGAAATTAAAAAAAAAATTAAAGAAGAAGAACAAAAAAACAAAGCACTATTTCAATGAATAATATTTGATGAGGAGAGATTGAGACCCCAATCAACCAATCATCCCAATATTAAATATGAGATTGGAAGAAGAAAAGTTAATTAAGAAAAAAAAATTAGTCGGGTTAATCCATCAAAACTGCAATCAGTATCATGTGAGTGTGATAACTTAATAAAAAATAAAAATAATATTGAAGAATAAAATAAAAAATTTAATAAAAAAATAATTAACATAGAAAATAAAAAAAGCAAAACATTATTCCAATAAATGGTGTTTTTGTGAAGAGGGTCACACTAAAACCTTTTTTTTTAGTTTATAGATAATTAAAATATATATATTCATTGAAAAAAAAAAGAAAAAAAGAAAAAAGCAAAGCATTACTATAATGAATAATGTTATGTGATGAGGGGTATAATAAAACCTCCTCTTCTAATTTATAGTTAATTGGAAGTGAGCGATTAATTAATGGAGTAGATATCCATTATCCTTTACGTGCATTTTCTTATCTTGCATTTAATATATAACAATGGTAAAAATTAGAAAGTTCTATTTTTTTTATAGAAACAAAAGAAACTATTTGTTTATATTTACTAATGATATTTTCTAAGGTTTAGCATAGATTATAAATGAATTTGAAATCGAAAAAATAAATAAATTTATAAGACTAAGATAACTCTATATAAAGCAATTGAAAAAACAATTATGAAGCTCAATTCTTATATAATCTAATATTGAAAGAGAAAAAAAAAACTAACTAAATAAATAAAAATATTGAGTTGTTAGAGGATGAAATTGATTAAAAAAATATATATTCAATTAAAAAAAAAAATAAACAGACTCTATCCCGGTTAACTTTTTAAACTATGACTTGATTCATGAAATCAAGAAACCTCCATGAAAAGAAAAATTCAAAAAAATTTGAAAACCAATTAAAAAATAACTAAAAAAATGTGTTGTTTTTGTTCATATATTTTAATTTATCTAATGTTTATATAGTTTTGAGCTTTGTTTCCATTCAATGCTTATTTTTGTTGGTTTTATATTTTCTTGGGGGTTTTCAATGTTTAATTTTTTGTATTGGATAGTAAGAACTTATTGCACGAAAAAGTTCAACTAGACTAGGGTTTTCTTGAAATTCATTGTAAAGCTACCCGTAGATTGCTGGAAAGAAAATCATGCAATTTTTGCTTGTATTATAGTTTTTATTATTGTTATTATTATTACTTTGAACTTGGAATTGTTCATCGATTTTTCTAAAACAATTATTTATCTATTTACTAACTATTTATTTTATGTTTTAGGTGTGCATATATTAAGACACATCTAAGTCCTTAGTATTCTTTGTGTTACAGAGAAGTTGATTATTTTGGAAAATTTTGTTCATCCTATCTTTTTATTTTATTTTTATGTTTTAAAAATATTTTTAAAAAAATTTAAGAGTTTTTTTTTACTTCAAATTAATATTTTTTTATGTTTTCATATTATTTTAATGTGCTGATATCAAAAATGATTTTTAAAAAATAATAATAAAATATTATTTTGATGCATTTCCGAGTGAAAAATATTTTAAAAAACAACCCTAACCATACTCCAAACAGGCTCCGTCTATTTTGCCCATTTTATTTATTAATGCTAGAAAAACCAACTTTGGAAAGGAAATGAACATAAAAACTTGAAATGATTGAAAATAATTTTAACAATTTTTAAATATAAATGATAAAAAAGGAATTTCTCAATAAATAAACGAGAAATCAGAGTATAAAAAATCGCCCATTCATGCTTAACAGCTAATGTGTATTATTAAATTTCCACATACAAAATTTTTGTGTTCTTATATACTACTGATAGAAAAAGAAATTATGTACCGAAAGTTTATAAGGAAACAAAATCAGATATACCATTCCCCTAGATAAATAAATAAATAATAAATTAAACAATTCTATGCAATTTTAAATTACCAAGATCTTTGCCTGAAATCACTAATCAATTGAGTAACGTACTAGATTTATAATCCCATCGTCAGGCTGCACTAACCAACTAATTAATATGATTTGTTGAAAAGTGATCTTGAAAGAGTATTTCTGGAGAAATTAGTATTATTTAAGATTTTCTTACTGCACCCCTTAACCCGAGAAATTTAAAGGCTTTGTATTTTATCCTCTTTTTTTTTTTTTTTTGTAATAATTTGTCAAAAAGAAGTGTTATTTTTATCAAATCTCATTTTTAACATGAATGGGAAGTATAGAATATAGATAGACATATTGACAGCTAATATTTTTGTATCCTCTCTCTCTTTTTTTTAAATATAATAATCATTTTTATGAGATATAAATTATTAAATTAAAATTAAATAAATATATAGGTAATTATTTTTTTTATTATTATTTAGTTTTTTACCTAATCTATATCATTGAATTTAAATTAATAACTATAAATCGTCATAATCTAAAAGAAACGCAACAAGATTAAAATTAAGAAAGAAGAAGGTATACAAGTCGTAAATTAATTCGCTAAACAAATAAATAACCACTTGCAAGTATAAAATTTTCCCTATTCTCCAAGAAGAAAATTATAAAAATAAAAATACCTACCAATAACACGGCTAAAGGGGTTAACGTGAGTTTGGAAGGAATTTTCTATATTTAAACAAATATTCACTTTGTTCTCGTTCTCAACCATCTCATTCTTCAAACAGACCATCATTGAGAGAGAGAAAACTAAGAAAGCCAGAGCTCAGAGAGGGAGAGAGAGAGGGAGATGGAGGATACTGAATCCAAGTTTAAGAGGGTTTGCGTGTTTTGTGGGAGTAGTTCAGGCAAGAAAGCCAGCTACCAGGAAGCTGCTGTTGAGTTGGCCAAGGAACTGGTAATTGTATTTATATATGTACACACACACACACACACACACACACTTCATATCAGCTCACAGATACAATGGATTTCTCCTGGTTCTTTTCACATATTCATCCCTACCATTTAACATTTCTTTCGAATAGCTTTTCTTTAGACCATTTCCAACTTTGGACAATTTCTTCTTTTTTGCACCTCTTTTTTGTGTTCTTTTTTCGCCCTTATCCCTTTCTGGGTCTTAGAAATTCAACTTTGCTCATTGAAGGAGAGATTCTAAAGTTTTCCTTCAATCTTTTGGGTGAATATGTAACAATATTTCAATGTTAATCCTTCATTCAACGCACAATTTGGTTAAAGTTATTATCTTTTTTTATGGTCTTGGTTTTGGCTTTTAGTGCGCAACAAGACACCCTCTTTTTAGATTCTTCAATATTTTCATCGTCTATTTCTTTTGTTTTTGAAAAAAAAAGTTTGTATATTTATTCATTCCATTAGCCTGAATGATTTTGCTTCATGTTTCTGCAAATATACTTCTTTGTTTTTTTCCCCTTCTTCAAGTACTGGGTGTGGGAGTGGTGGTGGTGGTGTGTCTGCAAGTTGCCACAAAACAAGCTTTCAACGTGGGCTTATGATTGTTAGAGAAGTTAGCTGGGGGAGAGAAGGTTTAGGGTTTATGTTAGGCATGAGAGACTGCTAGCTGTAACCTGCCTGTCAGTTGAGCAGCCTTCTTGCATGATCCTTTGTTTTTTTTTCTTTTTTGGTTTTGTAAATTTAATTTCAAGAAAAAGAAAATATTAAAATCTAAATAAAAACAAGATGAATATTCTTTGGTTAATCCCCTGGGGAACCAAACGTGCTGCCTTGATATCATGACTCTTTTAAGCGTGTTCCCTTTGGGCACTACTTCACAAACTCAAACTCCATGATTTTTGTTTATGGGGTTCCCTGCCAGTATTTTTTATCACTCAACGGTCTTTATAGTTTTTATTTGTTCCACTGGAAGCTTGTGATTATTATTGTCATATAATGAATTCCATGGTTAATTTATTGAATCATACTAATGAATATCTTGTGGTGTTGATGATTGTTATTTGTGACACGTGTTAACTGGGTTTGGTTTTCTATGAGTCTTGAAGGTTGAGAGAAGAATTGATTTGGTCTATGGAGGTGGGAGCGTGGGGTTAATGGGCCTTGTTTCTCAGGCGGTTCATGATGGTGGGCGCCATGTTCTAGGGTTAGTCTCTCTCTCTCTCTCTCTCTCTCTCTACTCGATCTTTACATCTTTGGATGTCAAGTAAAAGAAGTCTGCTTCACAAGACAAGCATCATTTTTTCTCATTATAATAGTTACCTTCCCCTTTGGTACATTGAAATGGGGTTTGACAGACATTCTTTTGCTTATTTGTTTATTACTGTCAGTTTTTCCTCTTGAGCCATGCAGATTTCCTAATTTCCAATGAATTGGAATTCCCATTTCTCAAACCTACTCAAAGCCAGACCTCATGGGATCAAATGCTGGTCCAGACAGAAATGAGGAATTTAACAATTTCTTTTCTTAATTTCTTCTTTTGAATCAAAAAGTTGTGTTTCGAACACGTTAATTTTGTAGCTAGTAACAATGGACGTGGTACTGAATTTATTATTATTGGTTTGTGCTTATTATGACCATGGCTAGAGTTCTATTAAGTAAAAGCGAGTTTTTAACTAAAGTTTGGGAAGCCTTTTGAGCAGCCTTGATCATGAGTTGGATAAAGTGGATCTGTTTTGGTCCTTGCAATGTCAGTGTAATGCTCCCATGTCTTCCTGTTAGAAAGAAAGAGACTGAAAAGGTTGGTAGAAAGTATGCAAACTTTAAGGCAGTGATTGGAGCACCCTTCTTTTTCATGAATAGGAAAGCAGTTGCAATTTTGATTCTTAGAAAGACCTCGCTACCCCTGCAGTAAGTAGTGTTGCAAGATTGAAGGCCTGGTGGCAACCAAATTGCTTCCTTAAGATCAATAAAACTCACCGACCTTCTTCACATGCATTATTCTCTTTGAACCTGTGTTGCTTGGATATTGTTCCTGACTTGCAGTTTTTGGATTGTTTTCATCTTGCAGAGTTATCCCAAGGTCCCTAATGCCCAGAGAGGTATGTAAACAAACACTAAAACACCCTAGTAGAAAGCAAAACCTCAGTTTTGTTTTCCATGATCATGTGCTTTGTCTACGTTAATGGCAGTAAAATTATGCAATGATTAGACAATATGATGTCATTGGACACATTTAGTCTGTTTTGTTCTGCCACTGTCTTTGCATTTCGTGACCCATCTGTCGATTCAGCCAAGCTCCTCAATTGTTTATTAACACACTTAAATATTAAGAAGCAGATGTGTGTTTGTTGGCTTTTAAAAGAAGTCTAACACTGTGAAACTGAACGAGGCATTGATTAATGACAAGTACTAAATATTTTGTAATATATACAATCTTTTTGCAGGTAACAGGAGAGCCTGTCGGGGAGGTTAGAGCTGTATCTGATATGCATCAAAGGAAAGCTGAAATGGCTCGCCAAGCCGATGCCTTCATTGCCCTCCCTGGTAAGGATTTGATACGTAGACTATTTTATGGGATGTGACGAACAGTATATGCAATGTGTTAAGAGGTTCTTACAATCACAAATCAAGCATCAAGACAGAATTCCCATGCAATTGGACCTGTATATGGTCATGCATTACAGTAATTTTTCACAATGTCCTTAACTGTGATCTTTGTTAATGCCAGGGGGCTATGGGACACTAGAAGAATTGCTTGAAGTAATTACATGGGCTCAACTTAATATCCATCACAAACCTGTAAGAATCTTTCTCCTACTTTTTATTTTTTATCGAGTATGATCATCTGCGGGGACGTATCCAAATAATTAACGTCCTGTGTTGTTGCATAACAGAAAGTCAAACCATGAAATCATTATGAAGAAAAGATTAGTTAAAATGATCAACACTCTCTTATCCAAGAACAACAATGATTAACACGCGCGAGCTACAATTATGCTTTTCCAAAGGCATCAAAATTTAAATGATTCCATTTTATTAGCAATTGTCTCTTACAAGAAAAACCTAACTAAAAGTATATGCACTGATTTCATCTTTAATTGCTTTTATTATCATTTTTCTTTGCTTGATTAAGAAACTAGCAGAGACAAAAGGATGGGTAACAAACTGAATTTTACTAGAACAATCATTGATTCGCAGCTTAAGATGACAAGCTATGATTATCGCCCATGTGTCAGGTTCATTTGCTTTTATTGGACATTTACATGGCTATTTTCAGAAAGTATCCAACATCTGCGTGGCATGTGTCAAGGGATAAAAAAGAATTCTTAGAACTTTGTTGGGTAGCTTCGTTAACAATGAACAAGCATGATAATCCATTTAATATTTGTACAGCATAAAGAAGGATTAAAATTTCATAGAAATTCGTTTAAATGAACCACAACGTAAAGGTATCTTGTTTATGAAGAAAGGAGTTCAAGGTGCTGTACTTTTTATGTTACTAGAAAATTATCAAACTAAAATGATGGGAATTTAAGACAGTAGTATGCCCTGACCAGCAACTTTCTCTTATTCTTTAGATCACTTCCCCATAACATAGCAGCAGCCGTTATTGTTGCGTCACATGTTTCCAGTTCTACAACTCTTTGTATATCTTAAAATATTTTAGCTCGCCTGGAAGCTTGGAATGTGTCAGATATGTCATGTTTCTCGAGTTCACGGCTGTTTGGTTGTTGCATACGCTTCTAAAGCTAACCTGACGCCATCTTGGTCAATAAATGTTATGGATTGTGATAGAGAAGTAATGCAGCTTTGAATCAAATCATGTGGCCCTTCAATGGATTCACATGGGAAGATTAGCTTAAGATATGCCATCTTCAAGCAATATAATTTTGTATGATGTCCGTATGAATGGGAGAAAGTTCCTAATAGAGACTTAATAAAATGCGAAGGTCTGATGGTCAAAACAATGGTGTTCTTTAATAGTAGGTTAGGTTAATTTGGTATTTAAAATTAAGATGTTTCGGTTTCGGTATCATGAAATGTAGTTTATTAGGGAATTAAGCAGGTGGGTCTTTCATGTTATTTTTGCAGGTGGGCCTCTTGAATGTAGATGGATACTATAATTCGCTGCTGTCTTTTATTGACAAGGCCGTTGATGAAGGTTTTATATCGCCTGCCGCACGTCGCATTATCGTGTCTGCGTCCACAGCTAAACAATTGTTCAGACAACTAGAGGTAAATGCTCCCTTCTCTTGCATAAAACATGGTTTTTTGCTTGACATTTCAGAAGGTTAACTTTTTATTACTTGGTGGATTCACATAACCTAATTATGTATACATATCTCATTGTTTTTTGGGTAACTTTTTGTTACTTCAGGATTATGTGCCAGAACAAGATGAAATAACAGCCAAGTTGGTGTGGGGGGAGGTTGATGATAGACTAACTTGCGTGCCTGAATCTGGGGTTGCCTAGGAATCTCTTTGCTTGGGTATATACAACATGGACTTCGGTTTTGCCTGCTTGCTCAGCGTGATACAGGTATATACGGTCTTGTATACCGTATACAACAAGCTTTGAGAAGAAGAGCTTTTTGGGTTTCTTTTTGGCATTGAGTCAGCTCTGATGTCTCGAAGTCCAATATATATAATGTAATGGAAAAGGAGCTCCCTTTTTCCCTTTTGTGAAAACTTGGAAGGAAGAAATGGAATCAATTCAGGCTTTTTTATAATTCTGTTTCCATCTTTAGACGAGAAGGATGGTATTGTGTATTTTATGTAGTCAAGTTGACCAGATCGAGTAATTAAAAGAAGAAAAAAAGTAATTTTATCTACAGTAGAATCCATTAAAGCTGAACTAATACAATTTGTTTTCCTGTTTGTAAAGTAAATTTAACAGAACACGGACGCACGTTTTAACCATTTTTAAGCATCAGATCAAGCTCCCTCGTATGGCTGGCTAGTGCTTCTGGCATCCAAGTGACCAGATTATCTGAACCTTTTGTCTCTGCCACCCCACGTTTTCCTCTATAATGGCTCAGGTTTTATGAGCAGATGCAGCTCCTGATATTAGACATGACTAAAAGGAACAAGACTACTATTTTACGGAGGGATGGTGACGTTGAAAATAATGGGTGCATGTTCAAGGACTAATTAAAAATAAGATTTATTTATTTTTAAGTTAAACACTTTGTTGAAAAATATTCTTTTCTAGATGAGTGCTATACATTAAAATATTAAAATTTATAAAATCAATTATGAATGAATACAAAATTAATCTTAAGAATTCTTTGATGGAGTTGGGAAAAAAACCAAAATTCAATCATAAAGATTTGTCCCATGTTGGTAAACAATTGTTTTCTTTTCTCTTCCAAGGCTTATATGTATATAGCCTTTGTCCCACATAAGAAAAGATGCAATCCCAATCACTGATTAGAATTCATGATGCAGGTGAAAGTTAAAAATAACAATTAAAAAAAAAACATTATTTTCTATAGGCAAATAGATTATAAATAAATTCACAACTTTATTCTCTCTAAATAATAATAATAATAATGAAAAAAAAAATTATGAGATTTAAAATATCTTAAATAGACTAGAAACTCGTGACCAAGTTAATTTAGAATTACAAATAAAAAAAATATAAAATCTAAAAATAAAAAAGAAAATCACAAAAATTATTGAAACTGAGGCCTCAGCGAGATTTTTAAAATCTAAATATTTGATGGTATGCATAGCAATGCAGTGACTGCTAAAAGAAAAACAACTTCTAGAAACTCAAATAAAAATTTGAGTACAATCCAACTGTCAAATAAAATGTTATTCTTTTGAGCTATTATTTTTGTCTAGCGCAACCAAATTTGTTTTTCTTAAATATGTCCTATTGGTTCATAAATATATCTGTTAGGCCATCCATGTAATCTGTTTGGTAAGATCCTCGTCTAATAATGATAGACTCATATTTAAGTACTTAGAGTTACCTGTTATCGCTAGCCCGATCCGTTTACCTCTGCAAATAATTTTCTTCTTCTCCTATGATTTAGTTTATATCACATGGAATCATCAAAGTTTAAATAGTCGAAACACCCCCTCCTTAGTTCCCAACCAGAATTCAATATCTTCGAGAAAGTATTCTCTTTCATTTTAAAATCAGTTCGTGGAAGATCAGAACATTACGACACAAGGGAGACTAATTTGAAGTTTTCTGCAAGGCAGTGCATCTCGCATGTCTTCACGTCTGGGCATTAATTTACTACGCTCCAATAGTTTCTCCCACCAATAAGCAATCCTCTAGAATGATTCGGATTATTTGAAGACGTTAAGTGACACATTATCAGAGTATCTTTTAGAATATTTGATCTTTTAGGTCATGATAAACCAAATAATGTCCGAGAGGGAACGGCTTCTTGTTCATGGAGTTTTCCATCTTTTTTAACAGCCATTTAAAAAATACAACATCCTTCATAACACGAAACCCATTTTAAGATTCCAAGTCTTCTTTGCAATATATATATATATTTGGATTTGAAATCGAAATGATATATAATGAGCTGCGAATTCAGTTTAAGCTTAAGCTAACATTTGAAAATTGGATTAAATAATATTCCCCGTTTCTCTTTAATTTCAGTTAAGCATGGAAATTAAGGAGTAGTTCCCTCCGTTGTTGTGGGAGATTGGAAACTAAAGAACCATATTTTAAGGAAGCCGTGATTCAAGCTTGTGTCTACGAGGCACATGATCTTCTTTTGTTAATGTGTGATTGCATTTGATTGCTTGCGTCTAATACAATCTTTCTTATTAACTTTCTTTCTTACTATTTAAAAAAAAAAATTATTTTTTTATTTCAAATTAATTTTTTTATATTCCCAATAATATGCTAAAATTAAAAAAATATTTCATTTTAATATATTAAAAAAAAATCATTTTAAAATAAAATTACTACCGAATTCCAAACACAAACAGTCAACCATTGCATGGTCACCTAATTGAAGGCACTTGGTATTGTTAATTACAGAGGACAGGCATGAAAAATAGACAATCCACCAAGCAACAATTGATGGATCACAGCCCGGCTATCAACAATTGATGGTGACATTGCGATGATAATATGGAGAAAACATAACACATAACACCCAGATTACAAAAATGGCATTGCCTTGAGGTGTGTTTCCATGCAGATTCCTTTGAGCTATTATGAAATTTGAGCGATGAACTCAAAACCATATTTTATTCCAAAGTTTGCAAAGGACTTCGGCAATGGCAAGCTGGCTAAGCCCACCCAAATCTCAGTCGACTGAAAATGAAAACCAACGGAGTTTTTGGAGTTCGGCGGGTCAGCGCATGCACAACCAAATCTCAACCCGCTGAAAAGCATCCCCATTCTTGATGCTTTTGTGATTCATTCTGTTGTGATTGTGTGTTGAATTGAGATAGAAGCTGATTATACTGCCCAGGCACCCTAGAATTGGGGATTGAAATGAAGCCATTGTTTTCGCAATATCATTCCATTACAAGGAAAGAGAAGAGCAGAGAGAGAGAGATTCCTGTCCAGTGAGCTTATTCCGAAAATTGCTACTCAAGACTCGCATGTCTAAAAAGACATTACACGATATATAAAAATCGTTTACATCTCCCTAATTCACACTTCACAGTGATACGAAATTCGCGATGCAAATGCTAACCCCCCTCTATAATGCGGCAAAGTAATCCTTGCTCAGTTTTGGGTCAGGTTTCATGGACTTTTCACCAGGCTTCCACCCAGCTGGGCAAACTTCATCTGGATTTTCTTGCACGTACTGCAAGGCCTGCACGAAAATGCAAAAGCAAAAAACGATTAAACAGAAATCAATCAGAATGGGAGAACATATGCATGCCCAAAGGCACTTTAGATCTATAATAAAACCAAGTCTTAATTTACAAAATCTTCCGATTTTAGAATCTTGTTCCCTGTATTTGTGAAATCACCTGGAGTGTTCTCTTCGTCTCGTCAACACTACGCCCAATGGCAAGGTTGTTAATGGTGGAGTGTTGGATGACTCCTTCTTTATCAATGATAAAAAGTCCTCTCAGAGCAACTCCCTGAAATTAAAACCATAACTAAATAAATAAAAGGAATGCAGAGGCAAGGGCTCCTCCTCCAAGCAGCGTGCAGAGGCTGAATGGCCATGGTGTTTATTATGAGAACCCTTTTCCCAACATTATCAGACAACGGGCATTGACTTCAGGATCCACAGGACCACGAAGAGAATAAACAAGACAGCCTGATTCCCGTTCAATAGAGAACTAAATGTGCATGAGACCTATGTCACAATAGTTTAGCTTCGTACTGAATCGTGCCAGTAATAAATAGAAGACAACTAATGCATGGATGTGTGCATGTACACACATTAAAAGAATCGAAGGGGGTTATTGTGTTCTTTTAGAATGACTAAAAATAAAAAAGAGCTCCTCGTACCTGATCAGGGATTAACACTCCATAAGATTTTGAAATGGATTTGGTGACATCGGAAATCAAAGGATACTTCAAATCTCCAAGCCCACCAGACTTTCTATCTGTTTGGACCCAGGCAAGGTGCGAGAACTGCACAAAGAGTATCATGGCATAATCAATATCAATAAACAATTTCTGATTTTTAGTCCAACACCAAAATCAGCTGTGATACAGCAAATGGATAGTGGATACTTCCATTTGCTGTGATCAATATCAATAAACAAACTTAGAAGCTAATTTTGTCCAGAAAATCAGCTGTGATCAATATCAATAAACAATTCCAGTTATTAACGCAAATGTTTATGTATTACTAGAACAGACAAAAGCTTATGGAATACTAGCCACTGAGCAGTAATGACCCAACTTGCTACCAAAAAGGTTGCAATTGCATTATATGAAGATTATAACTTCTATAGCCAAATTCAATAGATTTATGACAGGAACCAAAATTGAGATTCTTTACACTAATTATCCGTTCCTATTTTCTTCTTCAACCAAGTCCAAGTTTTGTCCATCACAATATTCACTTCAGCTGAGCAACTCAGAATGCTGTGATTTTAGTCATACAGTTTCAAAATACACGCAAAGGCCATGCAATTTTCTCAGTTGTTCTAGCAAGGAAGGCCCACATTATTTCTGTTAAGGAAACCAATACATATACTGATATACATACATGCAAAATCACCGCAACCAAGCTTTAATCCAAGCAAGCTTAGGATGGCTACAAGAATCCTTTCCCCCACCTCACAGAAACAAAAGTTTTCAATGAGATTATCTAGAGACATTATCTAAATGTGTGTGCTGTGTGCGAGCCAGATCATCAAATAAAGTTGAAAACTTCAAGTGAAGACATAAAAACCACCAAAGTTTCAGGCCGAAGTCATACAACTCCTAGGATTTTGTTTCTTGATTTTGAAAAAACAAAGGAACATACCACACTGTCGACTGAAACACCCAATACTTCTGTGTTTATCTGCTTGAATTCCTCATAACGGTCACTAAAAGCAGTGATTTCTGCACACAAGTGGGACAAAAAAAAATTGAAGAACAATTAGCATCCACAACTCATTGAAACTTCAAATTACATTTGCTGAATTCAAAACAAACCTGTGGGACAAACAAATGTGAAGTCCAATGGATAGAAAAATAGAACCACATATTTCTTCCCGATATATTCAGATAGTTTAACCTGAAACCAAAATTACCAAATCAAACTAGAGTTTAAAATAAACAACAAAACATGACCGCAATTGCAAGGTGGTAACAAAATAAATTCACATTCATTAAAAGAATACAATTTTCACAAAGAAACCTGAATAAAACTTATCTCCACTAGCTTGATTGACACATTATCATCGTTAATCAAGTTAACAATTAACCAGTTTAGATTTTACAACGACCAAAGCAGCAATTAACCGTTTTTTCAAGTCCAAATTTTACCAAACAATACTTCAATGTACATTAAGAAATTTAATTAAAAAGGTCGGTTAAAAAAGGAATGACAATAACTCCTTATATTCAACAGCATTGTCTGCACAAACTACCTTAATAAACTCTTGATCGAAAACAGCCTCAGCCTCGAAATCCGGTGCTACGTTTCCAACCAATGGAAGTTCACTCTACACAGATGAAAACGAAAGCAAACCTAGTTAGAAACTAATTATCAAACACAAGAGAAGCATTTACAAAGAATTACTATAGAAATGCAAATTGAAGGCATAAAAATCATCGATCCAATCTGAATTATTTATTTATGTTTGAACTTACAGAGGCTTTGACGACGAAGGACTTCGCAGAATGAGAGCCGCGGGTCAGGGAAATGGAACGGAGGACGGGAGATTGGATAGATTTCCGTGTACCAGAGAAGGAGTTGGGGAGAGTTAGGGTTTTAGAGAGAGGGGTGGCCATGGATTTGGCGGCAGCGATAGAGGAGATGAAAGAGGTAGAAGTAGCCGAGCAGGCCATTTTGTTTTAAATTTTTTTTTGGGGGTGGAGGGAGAGGGGCGGAGCGGAGGGCTCCTTCTCTTGTAGGTGTACGTGGTGTCTGGGTGCGGGTAGCGGCAAGCAAGTATAAGGTGGAAAAATGATGAGTGATTTGATAAAAACTAAAACTAAGTCATAGTATAGAGATGAGATGAGAGAGTAAACCCAAAGGAATAATAGATACTAAAACTAAGTCATAGTATGTACATTGTGGACTGTACAGGGTAGGGCAAGTGGGTTACCTGTTCCTTACATTTTGGCCATCTTAAATGCAGAAAGTATTAGAGGTTATGATAAAATTTATTTTTTTAATTTAAAAATATTTTTAAATAATATTTTTTTTATTTTTAAAAATTTTATTTTTAACATTATTACATTAAAATAATTTAAAAAATATATAAAAATTTTAATTTAAAATAAAAAAATTAACATTTAACCATTTTTATTTGGACCGCACTCTCAAATAAGGACGAAATATATAACGAGTTATGGTTGTTATTGGTGTAATGTCTATTTTAAAAGTGTTTTTTTATGTTTAAAAATTATTTTTAAAAAATTTTTAATTTTTTTAATTATTATTTTTATAATTTTGAATTATTTTATGTGCTTATATGAAAAATAAATTTTAAAAAATAAAAAATATATTATTTTAATGTATTTTTAAACGATAACATTTTAAAAAATAAATATTGCCACAGTACCAAACATTATCTAATTTTGTCATCTCATCTTTCATATATTTTACTTTTTCATTTTATTCTCGTCTTTTTTATTATTATTATTATTTAAAAACAAATTCAGATATTGTTCAACCAGTTTTCAACATCACGAAGCAAATAGTTCCCGTGCTTTTATAAAACTCTAATTAAATAATAACGTTAAAAAAAAAAAAAAACTCACTTATCAACCACCAGCCAAGGAAAGCTTTCGAAAATCTATTAAAAAAATTTTAAAATATCTTATAAAATCATAAGCATGTTAAGCACAGTAACTCCTGCTCAAAACAAAATAGAACATAACTGTATGATAAACACTCGTCTGTCAATTTTTATGGATATTTTTGGAAATAAAATCTATTAAATTTGAAAAAGAAAATCAATCAACATTAATAGCAAAAATACCATATATTAGTTGAAAATGGCAAAATGTACTAAAAGAGTAGTTTGTTTTGCATGAAAAATGTTTTCTCATTAATTAT